>NW_020955976.1:169962-186363 GCF_003031625.1 Empidonax traillii | reverse complement strand
TGTTGCTGCTGCTGGTGAGTGCAATTTCAGAGATGTGCCAGCTTAGCATACAGATCCAAATTTAGGTCTCTCTGCCTTTAAACAGAACAGAAGGTCTACAGAAGGCATTTTTTAGTGTGACTATTCAAAATAGCTGGTAACAGAGGCTTGTTGGCTGTGCATGAGACTGCACAGCATCCTTGGACCCAGCCCCACTGGGCACTTGACTTTTCTTCTTTTATACCTTCATTACTTGCCATGGTGATGGCCCTAAGTGACAGTGGTCCCAGGGAGAACTTGGGAGCAGAAGCTTCCAGCCAGGCTTGATGTGGGACTAGACTTAATTTTACTTCTCAAAGCTGTGTGTCACCTCATCCTGCCCAGGCCTCTTTCCTTGCTTAACTTACTTATTGGTTTCCTGATTGATCTCCTCTCTTCTTCATATTTCTAGCGAAATGCTGGTGCTGCCTGGCAAGGAAAGATGTTTCCTGGCCGGAAGATGGTTTAAAAGGGCAGAGCAGAGAGAATTTCCCTAATGCAAACTGGATTAGTGTACACCTTTGAAAGGACTATAGCCAGGAAGGCTGTATTAGCTACCTTTTAGAATGCTTTTAATTGCAGAATGGCTGGGGCATTTTAAGAATTGGAGAGCTATTTCTGGCTTGTTCGGATAAGAGGGGGCTGAAAATGAACTGGCTGGTGAGAGACAAGGTGGCGCATAACTAATTGCAAGACAGATACTGTCTTGTATGTGTGTTAATTATTTTATTTTAAAATTGACTGGTGGTTAACTACTTAGTATTTGAAGTCGTTTACATCTTTGGGTTTAAGATCTAAACTGTAAGGGAATTCACAGCTCTCCAAAGCTGGCTAGAAGCACATTTTAAAAGGTGCCTGGAAGTGCCTACGTTATTCAGTAGCACAGCAATGGTCAATGTGTAACTCCGGGAGTCTATTTGCAGGTGTTTCTGGTTACTGTATTTCTTTCTTGGTGGGTTTTTAAGGAGCTAATATTTGAGTAGGCCAAAGCTGATCAAAGGCATTGCGTTATCAACGGTTGCTTTATTTAATACTCAAGCCTCCTTCACTTTTTCCTTAAAGGGTTTTGAGCCTGTCAGCCTCCTGGATTGCGCAAGGGCTGAGCCAGGTGAGCAGCACCTTGTGCTGCAGCTGCCAATTACACGCTGTACCCACCTTCTCCTCTTTCCTAAACAGTCCTCTGGCTCTGGAAATGTATACACTTGAACCTGCTCCAGGTCTTGGGATGGTATTTTGTGTTGCTTCTTGAATTCAAAAGTTTAGCCAAAAATAATGAAAAAGGCTTTGAATGTTGCCTCACGTGCTGCGGATCTGCGGGAGGAAGTTCGTAGTAGGTACTTGAATAATTTCCAACGTTGCATGTTAGTCTTAGATGGAATTAAACTGCTACAAAATGAGCTGCTCCCATGGGAACAAGGTATTAATGATTTCAGGGTTCTGAAGAATGCTTAGTCAGGATTTAGAATAGCCACCCAAACCATTACCTCCTGTGTTCTCATTTCTTGTTCGTGTATCATGATGTTCCTGCTTATGGCCTTAATATCAGTGAGAGGGACAAGGGAAGGAGCTAAGCTTGCTTTTAGGCCTTTCCGTGCAGTGATAAATGGCAGAAATTACTCCTGAGCTGCTCTTTTTGGAGAATTTCATCCTTCTGTTTGATATCAGTGGCTCTGTGCTGCTTCTTCCTGTGCTGAAATGATTGCTATTGAGGATATAGTTGTGAAACTGGTTTGCCATTTTCAGCAACTGCTGTTCTTGAGGGGGGATTTAGAGTAGGTCAGATAAAGGAACAGAGGAACAGAGCCCTTCCCCTGAACCTCAGGCTCTTGAGTGATGCATCCAGGGTACGGGGCTGTTGCTGTTCTCCAAGCATCTCTCAAGGGTAGTTCTTTGCAGAGGTACCTGGCATAAGATTGCATAAATCTGAACCAAAATATGTCGTCTTTATGCCATTAGCTCCATCCATAACCTAATTCAGCAGCAACCAGAGAACCATCTTTTTTCTATTGTAGGGTCAAATATCTACTTGACTAGCATTTCTATCCTCTGTTCATTAAAATTAGAACTAAGACCTCAGCCATTCATTAACCAGCAAACCAGTGCTGATTTTAATTTCTGTGTCTGGAATTTGATTTTGCACAAAGCTTATAGACACTTCTGTGATTGCCTTTCAGCAGGCTCACTGGTACTTCTGCCACGATACTGTTATTCCTGGCAGGGACAATACTAATGCCTTCCTTCTTAAACCTATCTAGGAATCTATTAATGGGATGGCCTACTTCCAAATTGCAAAAAGGAGGGAAAAAAGCTCATCAGGCAGTGTAAATGGCAATAATTTCAGCAAATGCTTTCTGTGTAAGGAGATTGATGTTTCAAGTGTCTCAGCAAATTGGTAGTAATGATTAGTAATTCTCCACCATTCTTCACAAAGGAACAGGTCTTTGAAAGAAGCAATTAAGTGCAGCCACCTTCTGGACTGAGCTAATTCAGACTTCTCTCATTGCTCTGTACATTAACTATTAGGCCTACAAGTTATGTTTAATGAGCTTTCTGCTTCCAGACCAGCAAGAAACCCGTTATGAAGCTGGGGAAATGTGGCCAGCATTTGTGGCAAGTGCTCACTGCAGCTTTCAAATTACACTGGACAAAACTGTGATTTTGTCCTGCTGGAAATGGGATAAACCAGGAGATGAGCAATAGTTCTGCAATGTCTGCTGTTCTGTTGTGCAATTTTACAGGTAGTAACTGCAGAATGAACATCAGGTGGTTCCATACTACAATACATGGATAGAATTCAGCTTGGATGTCTTTGGGCATCCTGACTCTGTATTCGTAGATGTGAGAAACAGACCTAAATTGAAGGTAAAAATTAATACAGAAGCTTCAGTGTAGTTGTCCTTTTACTTTGCTGTAGGAGACATCATTAGCATTATCTCTATGGTGCAGTGACCCCTGAACACCTTTACCTACCCAGCTGCAAGACAATCAAATTTTAAAGCCCTTGACTGAAATGGTTTTCATACCCTGTTCTGTTTAACAACAAAACTCAGATCCAGTCTCCTGAGCCCATATGAGCTTCTTGTACTCAGTGTCCTTTCACAGGGCGACCCTGCCTGTGTGAAGAACAGAGATGCTGTTTAGCTCACTCAGTAGACTCAATGTCCTGCCTTGGTGAAGACAGCAAGCAATCAGTCACACTGACGACAGTCGTCGTTTTACTGACCTTTTTTCTCCTAAATCAGGTGTTTTCCAGGCTAATCAGTCCCAGACTATTCAGTCATTTCTTATACTGACTTTTAATCATTCTCACTGCCTTTCCATGAGCATATTCCAGCTCTAATTTACCTTGTCTGAGCTGAGAGGACCAGAGCTTGATGTAGTATTCAATGTGTGAACTAGCTGTGGATTTATAATGCCATCATCCCTACTCTGTTGCATGCTCCTAATGCACTTCACCAATGACCTCTTTTCACTGGGAGCTGAATGCTTAATCCTATTCTGTGTTTCCTAATTTTTAAATGATTCTTTTTCTATTCAATAACTTCCCTTCTTATCCTGCAGCTTTTAGCTTTCAAGAGCTTTAGATGAAGATCTAAAGAAGATCACAACTCTTCTTGAAATCCAGATAATGTGAGACAAATCACTTTTATTCATGTGGCTGCTGACATTGTGGGAACTCCAAGAGGCTGGAAAGGCAGAGCTCCCCCTTACAGCAGCTGTACTGACTCTGCAAGGAGCTTTTATTTATTTGTATGTCTGTTGTCCTTTATTATAGGCTTCAGAAAGTTTCCAGGTACAAACATTAGTCGTATAGGCCTGTGGTTCCCCAGATCCTTTCAAAATGTTTTCTAAGTGCTGCACGTTTTTCATTTTTCAGTAACCCAGCTGTCTCAGCTATGTGTTCTTACATTTTGAAGGGAGCACCATCTAGTCCTGATTCGTTATTGTTCCTGTTTCCTATTTGTACCTGAAGTTCTCTTCATCACTGACATTTCAGATAGACTCTGAAAAGGCTGTGAGAACCTTCCCAGCTTCTGGTTGTGTTTCTGTTGCAATTAGATCTATGTAGGTTTTAATGGGTATGGTTTTTGTTATGGTTTCTTGAAGCAGCTTTTAGGTTAACTCCTGCTATAAATAATATCAAGAGACTAGCTGTGTATCCTTCCCCTATTTGCACATTTTAACATCACTTCAACTCTCTTTAAAAGGATAAAAAAACTCAGAAAACATTTTGCACTTCGAATGCTTTTCATTGCTCTGACAAGGCAAAAGGATCTTCAGATTTGGATATTTACATTTCTGTCTCTTTATACAGATCAGTGGAAAGCAGTTGCTGCTGTAAACGAGAATTACACCCTGTAGTTTTCTTCTGCCAAGACGAAGAATACTTCAATACAGATATGTAGTACTTAAAATCTTCATGAAAGTCACTTCATTGCTCTAAGTGAAAGTGGTCCCATTTAAACAAAAATTAAGTGCTGCTGTTTCCTCATTCAGGTCAGCTCATCTAGGTATGACTTATTTTTCTCCTGTTTTTACCCAGGTCCATCTGATAAGACTATCTAGCTTTTGATCATGATGGATTTGAACTTCATGCAGGCAGGTTCACAGCTCACATGGGCACTGTGAGGACAGCTTATGGTTTTTCGCATTGATTTCTCTGTGCCACTATAATTTATCAGCTTGTTTTCATCCCCTGGAGGTATGCAGAAATGCAAATGCTAACCTAGTTCTCTCAATTTCTAGAAGTAGCTGAAGCCAATGAGTTTTGAATGGAACTAACAATCTTTTCATCTCAACTGTTGTAACATAGAGTCTTCAACCAAAATTTTTGCACAGTTAGCAGGCAGGTAAATGATAGCACACAGGGCACTGTTTTGCCTTTATTCTTATATCAAGTTGCAACATTTTGGTTGTGTTTTTTGCAAGATCAAGCAGAGTAGTACATCCTGAATTGCCAACACTAGTAGGAAAAACACGCTCTTGGCTTCCTCAGCATCTGAGCTGCTTTATCAGTCAGCTGTCCCAGTTTGTTGTTGGGTCATTTTTATAAAAGTCTTCATTTCTCATGTTTTTGCTATCATGAGAGCTAGAAGCCTATATTTTCACATCTGCAGAAGCCACCGACTAAACTCCCTTTTATTTTTCCACGTTGCATAATTGGGCTGTGCCAGATCCTTACATTATTCTGTCTTGTCACCTGGGGAAAATTATATAAAAAAGCAATTCCTGATAACTCTCCTGAAGTCCCTTTTGCTTTTAAAGATCATCACATCGTAATAACCAGGACAACACCAGCATAAGTGTGTATTAGCTGAGAGGTTATTAGCTTGGATGTTTATTAGTGCAGCAGAGGTTACTGGAGTTCTTTCGTGCTACATGCATGCGCTTTTAAAATTTGTTAGGATGTACTAGGAAGAAAGGTAGGTGTTCTGACTTGGGCATATGAGCAGAAAGAAAATCAAAGCTAATTTCAAGTCTTCGAGTCTCGTTTTCGATGCAATGTTATACCTCATAACGGAATACACTGAATATGAGAGCCCCCAACTATGTTTGAGATCCAGATGAAGCCCTTCCCATCAGGCTGCCGATGGGAAGACTGCAGAAACATTTATTGAAGGTGAGAAAATGTCAGGGCTGGAAAAGGTGCCTAATAATACTGATATCCCAGAACTCTTTACATGCCTAAGGCTGTTGTTACTGACAGTTGTACATCCTGATTCAAGCAAGTGGTCCTGCTCTACAGATCCCTGGTGTACAGTCTAGGTGGTATAGGTTTCATCAGCATTGCTGATGGCCTAGAAAGGTGGTATGAATTAAGTTTATATAATTCTAATACAGTGAACGAATGAATGAATGAATACTTTAGAGAAAGATGCCTCCCTGGATCCTTTTATGCTAGCGTTTATGTGGTAGAGTTTGTTTTTTTTGTTTGTTTGTTTTGTTTTACAAAGTTAAACATTTGGTCAAATTATTCTTCTTAATATCAGAATATTGATAGTATATTGAGTATTCAATAATATATATTGAATATATATTCTTAATGATTTTATTTTTTAATTCAGATACATTTTTGGAGGCTGTATTCTTCTGTTAAGTGAAATAAAACTTTATCCTTAGACATTTCTGGCAATGGCATCTTTATTTTCAGCTGAGGTCATTTTGTTTTGAACTGCTGGTCTCAAGATTTATTTCCCCATTTCCCTCTCCTTTTTGTCAGGTTTAAATGCAGAGTCATGATTGTTATTCCAAGTCCCAAGCCTTCAGTGTCTTCTGTTTTTGGTTTCAGTTTGTTTAAAGCTATATCAGGAATTCATCTACAAATATGTGGCTTTTTTTCACTGAGGGAAGTGTAGTCTCCTGGGAAATCCAACGTGTAAATTGATTTCTGTGCATGAGCAGAATAGGATTAACAGATCTGGAGTGGTCAAAGTTTTTGAAATGTCAGTCCTGATTTCAAGTTGTCCTAAATCTTTGATATAACACTTGGATGTGCTGGGGAAGATCCTGGCGTGCAAAGTGTGGTTGCTGAGCTCTTTGAAAATGGAATCTCTTTCATTCTTTCCACTTGGACGTCCAAGTTGCTGGGTGCTTTTCTGATACAACAAAAATGACCCATTCTTTTTTTTCTCCAACTGAGGAGTATGACTGGCTCTTAAATACTAGGAAAGACTGTTACCTATATTCAGAGAAGTGTGGAGTCTGTTTCTCTTTCAAATTTCCAGATTATTTAAAACGAATTATTGAAAGCCCTAAGCACTTATATATGTCTGTCAGCCCAGGTGCCTGTGGGATCTGTCCTACCCATATATAAAGGAGGAGATACTGGTGTATTGCACTGATGGATGAGTGGCAGAATTGCTACTCATAGGCAAAGAAATAAACCTGTCTATTATATGTCCATCCCACCTGTTGTGGAGAGATGCCAAAAGCAGCGATACTTGGTGTGCAGGTTCATATCATGCTCCGCTGATGTGAGGACCAGCTGCCCCTTTCATTGAACTCCCTTTACATCGCCGTTTATTCTTGTCTCTTTTTCTGAGCTGGCACCCATGCACATAAAAGCAGGTCCTACAAAGCCGTCTATTTATTTTGGGTTGATTGAACTCCCTGAATCAGCTCACTGTGCCTCTCAATGATGACACAAGCGCTCAGAGCTGTCTCCTCTCCCAGTGAGAAGCAAACATTACCCCACTTGGGAGCAGCTCACTGTTGAAGCTCAGCTGTTGTGTGATGAAGCCTGTATCCCAAGGGCAAAGCCTGTGTCCTGGGCTTGCATTCCCACCTTGGGATGCTTTGGATAGGGTCTCTGTGGATCGCTGAAAGCCAAGAATAGTGCACCAGATCCACTTACTATCTCTGCAGTCAGTTGAGTAGGAAGGAGGATTGCTGCTATGTGGCAATTCAGACCAGGGACTGGCGGGTGTTTCTGAGCCATTATCTACAGGAGCTGATTGTTGATTCATAAAGGAGGGACCAACATGAGTATATTCCCAGAGTAAAGCCAGTTTTCATTAAGTATGCTGCTAAATCTTGCTGTCTGAAACCTTTCACTACAGGCTTTCACTCATGAGCCTTCCAGATCATCCAAGCTGTTTTGACATATGATATTTGGAGGCAAAAATTCACCCCAACCTCTCTTTCACAGAAGTTCAGTAGTCACTACAAATCATTCTGCATATAGTTTGGAATTGCAGTTTAGGTGGTTCCGAAATGAGCCATTTAAAATGCAGTTAAGTGAGAATGTGGGCAAGAATGAACCACTTATGATGCTTTGAACTCCCCTGGGCTGGTTAAAATTGTGATTGGTGTCTTCTATAACAGAGGCCAGTCATCTTCCTGAGTGTTTTACTGAGCTGTATATTCTGGACATTGATGGATGAGCTCTTGACAATCTTGCTACTGCAGTTGTAAAAGGTGCTACTCCCTACCCTCTATTTTCCTGAGGGTAGTGGACCCTTAACAGAAACATCCGGAGTTAGCGTGCATTTGCAGCTGCAGTAAAAAATCCAGCACCTCAGCCTAAAAAATACTTCTTAAGCTGCTCCAAGGAAATGCTTCAAAGCCAGGGCACAGTTAGAGCTCCTGTTTAAGACAGGGCACAGCTCCTGTGTAAATGTGTCATTCTCAGATATACCTTTGTAAAGCTGATTGATTTTTCTTAAGCTGCCTTTTTTTGTTGTTTGGACGAGGACTGGAAAAAAGCCAAAGTGGTATCAGATTGGGCTTTCCCTCCATTGGGTTTTTGGAGGCACAGGACCTGGAGGCTTCTGTTGCAATCCCCAGTACATGTCCAGACCAAGAGCCAGCCTCACGCTCTTGTCTCAGATGGGTGTCTTGTTAAGTTGTTGCTTTCTTTTTCTTGTCCTCTTAGACCTGGGGTAGCTGATGTTTTCCTTCAGGCCCCAGTTCTGGGAACTAGGCAACTGCCCAGAAATGCAACCTGAAAGTGCTGAAACATCCTGAACGTCTTGCATCTCCTATTTGAAAAATGGGAAGGATATAAAAGAACTGAAAAAAGTATATTTTAAAATCTCATGGTGTTTTTTCTTGGTTTTGTTTGTTTGTTTGTTTGAAGTTGGCCTCATGAGTTTTAGGGTTTGATTCATGAGTATATAGTTCTGTGTCTTAGTGGTTCTGTGAGCATACAGGAGTCTTTTGGTGAACATGGGGAGTCATGATGAAGGACGAATACAGCTTCATAATTGTTCTAGTCTTTCTGTACAAGGAAGATACCTAAGTGCCTGGAACTGCATAGTTTCTAAGCTGCTGTGATGCTCCCCCTCTTGTCTTGTGACTTCACCAGTAGGAAAACAGAAAATAGCCAACCGGCTACGAATTTTGGGCACATTGCTCCTGCTTCCTGCTGTGGTGCTGTGTAACAAGATGTTGTTTCTTCTGGCGTGTTGTTACCTGGCCTGCTTGCAGAAGGTGGTGGCATCTGTTTCAAAAGCATTGTTGACACACGTATCCTTTGTCCTCAGCGTGTTGGTCACTTCAAGGTAGGAGAAACTTCTGTCTAGGAAGAGCGTCTTCAGGAAAAGGGATTTGTGTTTTAGCGCAGAAACTCCAAACAATTTTGGTCACCCAAAATAGGATGGATAGCTTGAACCTGCAGGTTAGTTCAGAAATCAGAGTCATGGCCAAGGATCTCAACAAAGAACTGTCAAGCCTGGGCTTGCTGTGAAGGGATACAAAGTTTCCTGACAGAGAGCAACTCCTGAAGACTTTCCACACATCCTGTACCTCAGGTTGTGGGACTCCATTTCTCAGGTTGGTCTTGACAAACATCCTCAGACACTGTCTCTTTGAAGGGGAAGTCAGTAGCAACACCTATAATTTGCTGCTTATAAGTTGCTGTTTATTGATTCTAGGGGTGGAGAATGGTTTCAGGGCTCCATATTAAGAATTCGTTGCAGCGTAATAAACCAGGCATCATCTCACCTCTTAAATCAGGAAAAATTGTCTTACTGCTGTCTTTTCAGGACGATGTTGGCAGACGAGCTGGACACTCTTTGGCATCTGCAGACTATGACAACAGCACAAATCATGACCTAGATGACAGTAATTGTAGCTAAATTATTCCCTTATTATTTCCATCAACAGCATTTTTCATGTCACAGGCACGGCTTTTGTCCAACACCCATGCTATCCTTCTATTATGCTGATAATCTACCAGTCACACCTTTGTGTATTATTTGTATTATTATGCTTGCTGGAAGCCTCTTTCACATACCAGCCAAGGACTTTCACTCTCAGAATATTCTCAGTATTTAGAAAACCCCCAAACCCTCCATGCAAACACCAACTTTGCATTTAAAACAGATGTCTGTTTGTCAACCCAGGCACAAAATAGGTAATGACTTGGCATCTTGCCGGTAACTCCCATTCCTCTGCCATGAATAATGAGCTCATGTGCTTTGAATTAACTCTTTGTCTTACACTGTAAGATCCCAGGAGCAGAATCTCCAAATGTGCTTGTAAAATACTGTTGATGTAGATCGATCTCTCCTTCTCTTCGTAGAGACACCCATGTTGAGTTGTGGGCTTAGGCTTTAGTTCTGAATAAAATTTGGTACAGCAATAGGAGACGAGAACAATTAAGAGCTGGGAGAAGATTTTTCTGGCTGTGATTTAAGAAGGGGTAATGGAGCAGATATTTGCAGCCATATACAGAAGACTTTTTCAGTTCTTAATCCTTAGTGAAATAAATGAGAAAGCCAATAAGATATAGACCCATTCTAATAAAATCAGTGGTAAAATAAGGAATGTAAATAGCTTGTTGAATATAGTCCCCTCTGTGGTTTGCAAGGCAAACAGAGGAGAAAGTTCTCCCATCAAAACATGTCCTTATTGTGGTAACAAAAATGAATACGTGAAAATGAACTGAGCAAATCAGAAGCAAAAGATGAGTTTCTCTTCTGAACAAAAGCAAGCTGGATACAAAGTGTATTTTGTTACTGGAAATCTCTGTGCTAAGTTTCAGTCCGGGAAGAATGTTATTTGCACCAGATAAAAACGTATTCCAGACTGCAGAAACTGTCTTTAGCACTGAAATGCTGACCCAGTGTTAAGTACAGTTTTATAAACAATGCATTAATAAGAAGAACAACCCCAAATATCTTTAAACCAGTTCCCAGGGGGTTGCATAAGATGAACCACAACTGACAGAAGCAAAGAGAAGTAAATCTTTCACAAAGAGGAATATACCTCCAAAGATGTGCAGCTTTCTGACATTGAGCCACTTTTAGGAAATACTCATTTAAATTTGACTACCAAAGCCTTTTTGATCTTTCTAAATAGTTGTAACCAGGAGAATACTGAAAAGCCTTCTTTTAATGGAAATAGCTTGTCTCAAAATTTGTGTGGATGTGATCTTAACTGAGACAGACATCTTCTGTGTACATTGAAATGCAGTCTGAGCTATGGGAGAGAAGATGAATTTCAGCCAAAGATAAATATGAACAGGGCATTTCAAGCTTTAGCAGAAGATATTTCTGGTTGCAGCCTAATAGGCAGCTGTCTCTTGGTGGTTGCAGCATTGCTTTGGCTTCTGCCAAATGGGCGAAGATGACGTGCTTGACATCCTTTTCGCCAGTTTTAGAGTCCTGATTCTTGAGCATCTCTGCTTTTGTTGAGCAGTGCACATGTATATTCCTGCTTCTTTTGAGGGCACTCTTCTTGCAGGTGTACTGCATTGAGACTATCCATCAATCTTTGCAGGATGAGGACATAAATAATTTATAAATTAAGAGAGTGAGATGCTATACAGAGCTACAGATGTGGTATTATATAAAGTTCTGTTAATTGACGTGGCTGTTGAAAAAGCATCTATTCAAATGCTTTTACTTTGCTCACTATTTCTGGATTTAATGGACAAAACCTGTCAAAAAATAAGTTCAAGTAGTCAGCAAATCAGGTTTTTCATTGTCAGTTCCACTCTTCTGGAATGTAAGGCATCTCTTGAAATTTATGTAGATAGACCAGCTTTGTGGATAGTCGAATTCAGCCTAATTCCTCTGGAATGAGGTATTGAGTGGGACACATAGGACACAGACCAAACTGCAGTTAGAAAATATTTTATGTATCTCTCTGTAAGGGGCTTAAAACGGCTCAGTTGGTGTCCATGGATGGCAGCTCTGGCATTTTGGCAGGAATTAGACATTTTGAGCTACACCAAATGATGTGAGCTGGAGCTGGCTCGTCAAAGCTGAAGTCACAAGTGCTGGGGATGCATACTCGTAGCTACCTTGGAAACAAACAGCTCCTGTGGGACAATATACTCTTTTGAACATGAATAAGTGCTGGTACCTTCTATTTATGTGTGTGTTTGTATACATATACATGTGTATACATGTATTTATATCTTTATATATGATAAAAGGAAGGGATGCAATATACTTCAATCAGGATATTTCCGATTTGAATGTTTTTGAAAGAGTTGTGTATTAGGAGGGACAGGAGGAAAGGTTAGAGTTGGGAGCACTGCCTTGGAGCTAGGAGAATGCACAGTTGCTTATTAGATGCAAACATTTTAGGCTAGTGGAGATTGTCAAACGTAATTTTAATACTTCTGGGAAGATCACTGGGTTTGACTGTCCTCTTACTATATGCCTTGGGAATGAACTCCATGAGATTGCTTTTGAGTGCTCTTATTAGTTATAGACTTTGTTCTTGTGGAACACAGAGAAAAGCAATCCCAGAGTACTGCCAGTTCACTGCTGTTGGTAAGTGGAGAGTTGATCCTGATGCAGGACCAAAATGAAATTGCCTTCAGTTTGGCATGAGACGTATGAAACAAATATTCTGCTATTCTGACTGGATGACGCCTTCCTTTGGCACTTCATCCAAAGTAAATCAAATAGCCACATCATCAGCTGGAAAGAAAATGCTTGCAGTCACAAAGCAAGCAGGGCACCAAAAGGGGCCCATTTAATCATTTCATGTGTTGCTAATGGGAAAATACATAAAGCAAGTCATCTGCTGTAGCAGGCATTTTTAAGACTTCCACAAGCCAGGAGTTCTTAATGCTTGTGTGAGTATTACTGCACTGTAATTGGTGTCATAACTTTTACTGGTGACTGTCCTGCAGAGAAATTATAGTCTGTGACTGAGAGATGCAGTCAGAACTCTTGCCACAGGGAGTTTCATGTCATAATCTGAACCCAATATAACATAGGCAGCAGAAGGTTAAAAGGACAGAAAGCAGAAAATATAATCAGGAGACTGGGGGGGTGACAGTAGGGAGAGAACAATGACATCTTGCAGCCAGATACATCTGAAGAGCCATGACAGACTGCTGAAGATAACTGGTTCATAAAATCAGTGAGTCACCTGGAGAGTTCCATAGCCAAAGACTATCCTTGTGATGGTGTCCGTGATGGAAATGTACAAATCCTGGACCGAAACTTATATTTGAAGTATATTGGGAGTTTTGAACATACTACAACTATTTTAGGATGCAACATGTACCACATACTGCTGTGGACTTCTGGTGTTGCAGATTTCTCTTTTGTCTTAGTCAGCTCACAGACTAATTTTCCCAGCTGTGTGGAAGCAAAATCACTCCTAGTCACCAGGTCAGTGGGTACTGGGTTTTTGTTACCAAATGACATTGCTTGCATTGGTTCCAAAAGAAGTTTTCTTGATCATTTGAAACACAAAGGCAACCTAATGTTTTTCTTTGTTTGGTAACAATGTCCTTAAGCCTGACTAAAGGTACCCCAAAGGGTATCAGAGCTGGGATCACATGTATCTTACACAGTATGTAGTACCTACTCCTGAAATTAGTTCATGTGGTCAACCAGCTTGTTTTCTGGACTGAGCTTCTTGGTTAGGTGTCACTTGGTGCTGCTGCCCCAGAAAAAGAGGTTTGAAAGCCAGAGGAGTCCAAGGAAGCTTTTCTTGGCTGGTCCTGCCTAAACTGGCATTGCTGCGTGTTTGTCACAACCCACAAATATATATCACCATTTGATTTTTAGAACTATTTGTGCTACATCATAACTGCTTGCATGGGGGAAAAAATCCCAGCAACCACATTATGAAGTAAGTTAACTTTTGTTTCAGCTACCCTTTTGCTCTCAGTATCCTCCATCATTGCCAGGAACTTCTGTCTGAGGCAGTAAATTGGAAGTGATTAGGCTTTTGATTTCGTGTTACCGTTGTGGGTGAGCCATCGTGAATAAACCAGCAGTACCTTTTGTGGTGATTTTTCACATTGACAGCTCACAGATATTGTTTGTTTAGCTTAGTCATTCTATGGGAGGCAAGGCTGAGGCAATGTCAAATTATTTTCTGAGATGCCAGCCTCTTCAGCTGAGAGCTCTCCCTTTGATATGTGTTCAGAGCTGCTGTTGGATTTGAGGAATGCCTCCTAGCTTGGACTTTTTTTCAATAAATATCTACCTAACAGCTGTTGACAAAAAATTGCTACTTTGTATAATTTTTCTATATTTTTTGTCCCACTTTTTAATTTTAAAGGCACCTTTCATAATCTACATGAAAGGTATAATTCACGTTTGCCTAAATATGTTAAAATTGCAGAAAATAGCCTCATGCCTCACTGTAAGAGGTGTTCCCCTCTGGTCAGTTGTGGTGTCATCTGAACCTTGAGAAAATTCCCCTCATGGAGAAGTGTTGGTTACTGATTTTTGTGTTTAAAAATAGTGTAGTGCAGCGTGTGGTTCTGGTTTTGCAGCTTCCTCTCTGTTTAGTTCCAAGCTGACAAGATGCTTGTTTATGAAACTGAGAGCTTGAATATCTGGCTGTTCTCAAAATGCCAGTGCTATAATTGGGAGCATATGCTAAAAGAGTTGAAAAATGTAAGAGGGCCTTTTACATGATTCAGTCCATTTCCTTACAACGATATGACAGATTTCAATAAAGGTGGTTCTCCAGCATTAAAGTGACGTAGTAATTAGAACCAAAAAGGTTCTCCTCCAGCTTTTTATATGCTTGTTCACACAAATAATTTTGCAGTTGAAGAAAACATGATAAAATAAGCGGTTGATCATTTGGGGATATTTGAAATGAACAAATCATGTTTTCCCCATTTTTGTGTTTAGAATAAATGAATAAGTAAGTGCGTAATACAGAAAGCTAGACTGTAAAAGTTTACGTGGCCTTCAGCAAGGATAAGGCTCCTGGAACTGTTGGTACAAAGTTGTTCTAGAGGTGTGAGTTTTAAATGAGAGCTACTTCCCCAGTAGTGCAGCGCATTCTTGCTCTCTACACATGGACAGTGCTGTTGCAGATGGCAGAGGTTTGAATCCTCCACAGTCCAAACAGGAACATGCCCGTAGCAGAGTCATAGAATCCTTTAGGTTGGAAAAGACCTTTAAAATCATCAGGTCCAACATTAACCCAGCACTGTCAAGTCTACCACTAAACCATGGCCCTAAGTGTCACATCTACATGGCTTTTAAATACCTCCAGGGATGGTGATTCAACTACTACCTTGGACAGCCTGTTCCAGTGCTTGACAATTCTTTTGGCAAATAAATTTTTTCCTAATATCCAGTCTAAACCTCCAGTGGTACAGTTTGGGGCTGTTTGTTCTGCTGCTTGTTACTTGGGAGAAGAGACCAACCCTAACCTGGCTACAACCTCCTTTCACGTAGTTGCAGAGAGCGATAAGGTGTCCCCTGAGCCTCCTTTTCTCCAGGCTAAACACCTCCAGCTCCCGCAGCTGCTCCTCATCAGACTTGTGCTCCAGATCCTTCACCAACTCCATTGCTCTTCTCTGGACTTGATCCAGCACTTCAATGTCTTTCTTGTTGTGAGGAGCCCAGAACTGGACACAGCACTCGAGGTGTGGCCTCACCAGTGCTGAGTACAGGGGGACAATCAATGCCCTGGTCTTGCTGGCCACACTATTCCTGATCCAGGCCAAGATGCCATTGGCCTTCTTGGCCACCTGGGCACACTGCTGGCTCATGTTCAGCCTCCTGTCAACAGCATCCCCAGGTCCTTTGCTGCTGAGCAGCTTTCCAGTCACTCTTCCCTCATCTTGCAGCACTGCCTGGGGTTGTTGCGACCCAAGTGCAGGACCCACCACTTCGCCTTGTTGAACCTCATACTGTTGCCTGACTGAGGATGCCCTTGATCTCCTTAATTCCAGATCATCGATGGAGATATTAAACAGGACTGGTCCCAATATTGAGCCCTGGGAAACACCACTTTGAACAGGCCACCAACTGGATTTAACTCCATTCACTGACCCTTCGGGCCTGGCCTTCCAGGCAGTTTTTTACTGAGTGAAGAGTATACCTGTCCAAGCCATGAGCAGCCATTTTCTCTGGGAAAATGCTGAAGTTCAGACACAGCTGGGCTTATTTCAGCCCTCACACATTCAGATGCCCCCGATATGCTGTAACATGTGTAAGAGCTATCAGATAGACACACTTATTGGCTTATCCTTTGGAATCAGATGGGGAAGTTTTAATTTGAAAGACAGACTGAGGGGTCTCCCTCCTTTGTCTCAGACACAGTCTGAATAGGATTCTTTTCTGTTATTTAATACTGTTCTTGCAAGAGTGAAGTGAAAAAAGAGAGCTTAATACACGCAGAGACCTGTATACGTAAATAATGTATTAGATTCAGATATAGGTGTAGATGGAACTGAGAGGAATGATCATAGAAATTACATTACTCATCAGGGTAAAACAATGAAGAAAATATTTGGAGATTAGTCCATGTTTAATAAAATCATCGCTGTATGCCCTCTTATAATGCTGCATCTTTGCTAGAACCCCTGTAAGGTGCAAACTGTCATACATTACTTTGTATGTGTGAGACAGATGATGGTATTTCCAGATACTGGGTTTCTGTAGGGGTTCTGCCCTCACTTATCTCCAACTCTTTACTTGTATGTTGTTACATTAT
>NW_020955976.1:164702-169811 GCF_003031625.1 Empidonax traillii | reverse complement strand
AATCATCGCTGTATGCCCTCTTATAATGCTGCATCTTTGCTAGAACCCCTGTAAGGTGCAAACTGTCATACATTACTTTGTATGTGTGAGACAGATGATGGTATTTCCAGATACTGGGTTTCTGTAGGGGTTCTGCCCTCACTTATCTCCAACTCTTTACTTGTATGTTGTTACATTATGGTTAGTTACACCATAAGAGATCAAACGTGTTTTTTTGCCAAGTCTTGTTATCTGTCCCCACATTGAGGCCCATTTAAGGTTTTATTTGTTTCCCTGTCACTGAGTGATTGTAAATTGGGAACTTCTTCCTAAGTGGTCCCTTTGAAAAATGCTCATGTGATTCATGCCCCTTCCCATGCTCCAGCTGTGAAAAGCTTGCTGCTTGTGGAATGACCCTCCAGGCAGTGTGCCAGGCAGTGAGAGTCCATTCTATACACTGTGATGGAAACCAATGGGAAAAGGTAATTTATAGTGCGATTCAAGGTGGTATATCAGGTATCTGTGAGACTGAGTTTATAACTGCAGATTGGAGTGTTATGCCTTTAGCTTGATTGATCTATTTATTTAAAAAAACTTTATACCCATGAAGAGACAGCATTCAGGACTTGGTCCTTCATTTATTTGCTGGCAGATTACTGTACTCAGAGCAGGGATAAATGCTTTTTGCTGGTTTGCCTTGCCAGCGTATCTTGCCCTTGAACTGGAGGGATCACAGTGGTGGAAGGGCAGATTGAGTCAAGTACTAGGAACCAGCTTCTGTTCCACTGAAATTATTAGGGAGGTTGCCACTGAGCTCAGAGTGAATAGTATCAGGTCCTAGATTGTGTTCTTAGAGACTTGGTTCTGGCTGCATCTTCCCCTGTATCTTACTCAATTGTCAGTTCTTGGTACATCTCCAGCCTTCAGTGTGCCAAGGCCAGGCTCCCGGTTGATAACTGGAAAGGCTCAGTGGGGAAGATGTGTCTCTGCTCCAACCTGTGCATGTTTCTGAGCTGTCTGTGCCTTGTTTTGGGTCTGCTGCCGTGGAAGCTAGGTTCAGCTGCCATTGATTTTACCTTCCTTCGCATGTGAACTGGCTGCAACAGCCACTGGGATGGAAGGCTGGGATGAAAACACACAGGTTGGCCAAATTATGGTACTTTTCCATAGGAGTGGTGCTAGGCTGTATTTGCAAGTTCCTCTGGCTAGCATGAAATATACATCATATCTCCATTCATAGTAATCACTGATTATCTCTGGTTGAAATGTTTTGTAAACCAGCCCTGAGGCAGGTGAATGAGATTCTGAATTTCGACACAAATAGTTGAAATTAGGCTGAGTACAAGTCCTCTACTGAGAAGTCTTGAGTAACTTTAATTATAAGCCACTGCAGTGATGTTAATAAGAGTGTGTATCACTGCCTATGGTACTTTCATTCTCAGTGTAAATAAATTAGTCAGATCAAGCATTAGGAAAACCCATGCGCTGTAAAGATGATGAATTGTCAGAAGAGGCTGCAGAGGAAAAGCTGTGCAGTTTTCCTCACTCGAAGTTATTAAGAGCATCCTGTAGAAATACCTGCCAGTGCATGATCTGAATGCACTCAGTCTAGCTTTGGGGAGAGGCATGAGGAAGAAATACATTACAGGACTGTTTGAGATCTCTTTTGGCCTGGGGTGGTAGGATTATTAACACATTCATGAGTTAATAACCATTTCACATAATTTTGTTACATGTCCCTCACTTCTACATACTAAATGTTGCCTTAAGTGGTAATTTGCTTTCTTTTGCAGCCCCTTATCAAAAAGACACCAGAGCTATAGCTAATTGGCCCTCTGTGCAGATGCGGTAGATTAAGGACAACAGTGAGTGATCCTGCTTCAGAAAGCCAAACAACTGGGCTGTGCTCTTCTAGCTTTGTGGGGGTATTGGCAGCTGTTGTGGAACAGAGCAGAGATCACCCCATCTGAAAGAAGCATTTGGGTGGAAAGCATATCAGCTAGTGTGTCTGGCTGTGTACCTGTCAAGTGGCAGTCTTCTAAGGCAGCTGGATCTGTATGATGATCTGCTGGTGTTTGGGATTGGTTTTGATTTATTGGTGAGGCCACACCATGAATCCTGTGTTCGGTTTTGGGCAAGGATGCTGAGGTGCTGGGGCACGTGCAAAGAAAGGCAACAAGTCTGAGGAGGTGAGGCTGAGGGAGCTGAGCAGCTGAGGTTGTGTAGCCTGGAGAAGGGGAGGCTCGGGGAGATGGTATTACTCTCTGATAAGGTCTGAGAGGAGTTTGCAGCCAGGTGGGTTTTGATCTCTTCTCCCAAGTAACAAGTGGTAGGACAAAAGGAAATGGCCCTGAGTTGCACTAGAGGAGATTTTGATTGGCTATTAGGAGGTATTTTTTCACTGAACGGGTTGTCAAGCATTGAAACCGGCTGTCCATTGAAGTGGTGGAGTCACCATCCCTGGAAGTACTCAGAAGACATGTAGATGTGGCACTTGGTGACATGATTCAGTGGTGGACATGGAAGTGCTGGGTTAATGGTTGAACTCAGTGGTCTTAAAGGTCTTTTCCAACCTAAACAATTCCTTCATTCTGAGGGTAGAGGCAGCAGGTACAGCCAAGTGCTACAGAGAGACCCAGTGGTAACATTCTTGGATTGTATCTTGCATTTATGCTGCATGGCATGTATCAAGAGTCACTACAGTGGCACTTCTCAGATGTTACAGTCTTGCCTGTTGCTCCAGGTCATTTGGAATTGCAAATCTGAAAAACCTCCAAACTTGGAATTGCCCCGCTTCCCTCCCAATGTTTTCCTTTGTGCATGAGGCTTCCATATGCAGCTGCAGCCAGACTTGGGGGAGAGGAATGCAGCTTTGGCCCAGTTGCATCCCTGTAAGGTACTTCAGCGGTAGAAGGGTCCAAGGGTAATTTGAAAGCTGTTCAGGAACCAAAACTGTGTAGCCCGAAGTTGTTCTCACTTCCTGAAAAACGATATATGTGAGTGGACTGGAAAGGAGCTTCAATGGGTGTTTTCATTTGCTACTTTTAGGTGTCTGACTTACGTATCACCTTTAAGACCACAGCGATACCAGAGTCCTGCTGAGAGAGGCTGCTGCTTTGAATCACTTCTGGCAGGAGTCTCTCTTCTTCCTCTAAAAACAAAGAGACTAATCCCCTAATTTAGGAGCCATAATTGGTTAGCAGAAATTGGGCATCGTAAATGCCATCAACAAGGATCCTCCTGAAAGAGGAGAGCGCTCGAATACTTACCTGCTGGATATACAGTACTCTAGAGGCTGCTGCAGGTGGGACATGATTTGGTGCAACCAGAAAGCGGCTCTTGTTACTCTGGGGTTGAAATTGCTGTTACTTATTATCAAAATTAAACTCCTGTGTTTTGGGGTACAACTGGGTTTATTATCAGTCTGTGTGTATTAGTACTGCTTATCTTTCCAGGTCCTAGTCTGCTTCTAGCGTGGGTATAATTTTTGTTGACATTGTGGTCTCTCTGCAGACCAGAACAATAGTCTTTTTATTCCTTGGATTCCCTGTTGCTGGAGCTGCATGTAAGGGATTTGCAGAGTGGAGAACCAGGGAAGAAAAGTGGGACAGGATTTGGGCTGCTGTTTGTTTTCCATCAATCATAATGCTGTTCCACCAGGCATAAGGTTCTTTCTGAGTCTCTCTATTCCGCCTACTAATAGTTTCAACTCTTCTTCCAGTGTAAGGGTTTTTCTCCTCCCAGGCTGAGATCAGAAACCCAATGAGTTCATGCATTGCCCAACAGGAAGAGTGAAAGTCCCCACCCTACATGTTTGTACAGTTAAACATGGACTAGAAAACAGAAATGCAGAAGGTGTGGGGTTTGGGGTTTTATTTTCAACTTTCAATTCCCATGTTATGTCCACAAGACCATCAGATCTTTATGATAAAGTGCTGTATGTGTATAGTCACGTGGATATTCAGCACCAGTAGTGAGTACACCAGCTGACCGTTCCCAAGTTTGGTCACACTTAAAAATATTCTGGAGCAAACAAAGCTGAAGTGCTCAGAATGAAGCTGTAAGAGAAGCAGAAGTGGGATAGATTTTTTCCTAGTATTAGAAGGTTAAAGCAAAAGGTTTGATTTCATTTATTTACCTCATGTAATTTCTGAAAGCATCATTGCTGTCATGCTGGTGAGAAATTTGGGAAGTGTTGCAGAAGTTCCTTTAATTCAAATCCTTACCTTTGTATTGCATAGTAATAGGTTAGTAATAGATATATTTAGGACAAAATGTGGAAAGATGTTACTTTTCTGCAAAATGATGGTGTTAAACAGCTCAGTGTCCTGTACAAGCTGTTATGGGCGTGTTCTGCTCTCAGTCTACTTTAGAGAATGATGTAGGGGAATGGGTAAGTGGCTGCTTAGGGCAGGACCCAGGCTGTTGTTTGATGTGAGGACAGCAGAAGTATCAGCTCCAGGGCTGAGTTATTAACCATGCCCAATGCCCACCTCAGATATTTGAAACTCATTGACTCAGTATGTTCACCAGCAAACACAACAGACTGTCACATGCTCAACCTACTTGTGTCATTTAAATTATATAAAGCAGAGGATACAGGAGTTGTGTTACCTGCTTACCTAAAGACACTGAATCCACGCTGTGTACAAGGTAAAAATCCACTTTTCCCTTTTCTTTGGTGTAACAGTCTTTCTAAAGATAGAACACACCTAATGTATGAGTCAGGTCCCTACATGCCGTTAGCCTCATATACGCAGTAGAAGAAGGCCACTTCTTTGTGATAATGAGGTTCATATCACCTTGCTCACTGTGAATAGTACCTTACTCATGATAACCATCCATTTGGATCAGTCAGGCTATTTGTGGAGTACAGCATTATTCACTGCATGGGAGATTATCAGAGATTGGTCTCTATTTAAAATTTAAAAAGAAGATTTCTCTTGCACCAGAATGTTTCCAATGGGATCACCTCGTTTACTCAGGGAACGTTTGTAAAAATTACTCCCTTCTGAAACAAATTGTGGTTTCACTGGATGGCATCTAGTTGTGGCAGCTTAGGGACTGCTCTCCTCCTGACTTACGTGCATGGACTCAAGCTGCCCTGGGAAAGAAATCTGGGTGGATTTT
>NW_020955976.1:159851-164681 GCF_003031625.1 Empidonax traillii | reverse complement strand
AATCATCGCTGTATGCCCTCTTATAATGCTGCATCTTTGCTAGAACCCCTGTAAGGTGCAAACTGTCATACATTACTTTGTATGTGTGAGACAGATGATGGTATTTCCAGATACTGGGTTTCTGTAGGGGTTCTGCCCTCACTTATCTCCAACTCTTTACTTGTATGTTGTTACATTATGGTTAGTTACGCCATAAGAGATCAAACGTGTTTTTTTGCCAAGTCTTGTTATCTGTCCCCACATTGAGGCCCATTTAAGGTTTTATTTGTTTCCCTGTCACTGAGTGATTGTAAATTGGGAACTTCTTCCTAAGTGGTCCCTTTGAAAAATGCTCATGTGATTCATGCCCCTTCCCGTGCTCCAGCTGTGAAAAGCTTGCTGCTTGTGGAATGACCCTCCAGGCAGTGTGCCAGGCAGTGAGAGTCCATTCTATACACTGTGATGGAAACCAATGGGAAAAGGTAAGTTATAGTGCGATTCAAGGTGGTATATCAGGTATCTGTGAGACTGAGTTTATAACTGCAGATTGGAGTGTTATGCCTTTAGCTTGATTGATCTATTTATTTAAAAAAACTTTATACCCATGAAGAGACAGCATTCAGGACTTGGTCCTTCATTTATTTGCTGGCAGATTACTGTACTCAGAGCAGGGATAAATGCTTTTTGCTGGCTTGCCTTGCCAGCGTACCTTGCCCTTGAACTGGAGGGATCACAGTGGTGGAAGGGCAGATTGAGTCAAGTACTAGGAACCAGCTTCTGTTCCACTGAAATTATTAGGGAGGTTGCCACTGAGCTCAGAGTGAATAGTATCAGGTCCTAGATTGTGTTCTTAGAGACTTGGTTCTGGCTGCATCTTCCCCTGTATCTTACTCAATTGTCAGTTCTTGGTACATCTCCAGCCTTCAGTGTGCCAAGGCCAGGCTCCCGGTTGATAACTGGAAAGGCTCAGTGGGGAAGATGTGTCTCTGCTCCAACCTGTGCATGTTTCTGAGCTGTTTGTGCCTTGTTTTGGGTCTGCTGCCTTGGAAGCTAGGTTCAGCTGCCATTGATTTTACCTTCCTTCGCATGTGAACTGACTGCAACAGCCACTGGGATGGAAGGCTGGGATGAAAACACACAGGTTGGCCAAATTATGGTACTTTTCCATAGGAGTGGTGCTAGGCTGTATTTGCAAGTTCCTCTTACAAATGAGAAGGTCTCTGGCTAGCATGAAATATACATCATATCTCCATTCATAGTAATCACTGATTATCTCTGGTTGAAATGTTTTGTAAACCAGCCCCGAGGCAGGTGAATGAGATTCTGAATTTCGACACAAATAGTTGAAATTAGGCTGAGTACAAGTCCTCTACTGAGAAGTCTTGAGTAACTTTAATTATAAGCCACTGCAGTGATGTTAATAAGAGTGTGTACCACTGCCTATGGTACTTTCATTCTCAGTGTAAATAAATTAGTCAGATCAAGCATTAGGAAAACCCATGCACTGTAAAGATGATGAATTGTCAGAAGAGGCTGCAGAGGAAAAGCTGTGCAGTTTTCCTCACTCAAAGTTATTAAGAGCATCCTGTAGAAATACCTGCCAGTGCATGATCTGAATGCACTCAGTCTAGCTTTGGGGAGAGGCATGGGGAAGAAATACAATATAGGACTGTTTGAGATCTCTTTTGGCCTGGGGTGGTAGGATTATTAACACATTCATGAGCTAATAACCATTTCACATAATTTTGTTACATGTCCCTCACTTCTACATACTAAATGTTGCCTTAAGTGGTAATTTGCTTTCTTTTGCAGCCCCTTATCAAAAAGACACCAGAGCTATAGCTAATTGGCCCTCTGTGCAGATGTGGTAGATTAAGGACAACAGTGAGTGATCCTGCTTCAGAAAGCCAAACAACTGGGCTGTGCTCTTCTAGCTTTGTAGGGGTATTGGCAGCTGTTGTGGAACAGAGCAGAGATCACCCCATCTGAAAGAAGCATTTGGGTGGAAAGCATATCAGCTAGTGTGTCTGGCTGTGTACCTGTCAAGTGGCAGTCTTCTAAGGCAGCTGGATCTGTATGATGATCTGCTGGTGTTTGGGATTGGTTTTGATTTATTGGTGAGGCCACACCATGAATCCTGTGTTCGGTTTTGGGCAAGGATGCTGAGGTGCTGGGGCACGTGCAAAGAAAGGCAACAAGTCTGAGGAGGTGAGGCTGAGGGAGCTGAGCAGCTGAGGTTGTGTAGCCTGGAGAAGGGGAGGCTCGGGGAGATGGTATTACTCTCTGATAAGGTCTGAGAGGAGTTTGCAGACAGGTGGGTTTTGATCTCTTCTCCCAAGTAACAAGTGGTAGGACAATAGGAAATGGCCCTGAGTTGCACTAGAGGAGATTTTGATCGGCTATTAGGAAGTATTTTTTCACTGAACGGGTTGTCAAGCATTGAAACCGGCTGTCCATTGAAGTGGTGGAGTCCCCATCCCTGGAAGTACTCAAAAGACATGTAGATGTGGCACTTGGTGACATGATTCAGTGGTGAACATGGAAGTGCTGGGTTAATGGTTGAACTCAGTGGTCTTAAAGGTCTTTTCCAACCTAAACAATTCCTTCATTCTGAGGGTAGAGGCAGCAGGTACAGCCAAGTGCTATACAGCTACAGAGAGACCCAGTGGTAACATTCTTGGATTGTATCTTGCATTTATGCTGCATGGCATGTATCAAGAGTCACTACAGTGGCACTTCTCAGATGTTACAGTCTTGCCTGTTGCTCCAGGTCATTTGGAATTGCAAATCTGAAAAACCTCCAAACTTGGAATTGCCCCCCTTCCCTCCCAATGTTTTCCTTTGTGCATGAGGCTTCCATATGCAGCTGCAGCCAGACTTGGGGGAGAGGAATGCAGCTTTGGCCCAGTTGCATCCCTGTAAGGTACTTCAGCGGTAGAAGGGTCCAAGGGTAATTTGAAAGCTGTTCAGGAACCAAAACTGTGTAGCCCGAAGTTGTGCTCACTTCCTGAAAAACAATATATGTGAGTGGACTGGAAAGGAGCATCAATGGGTGTTTTCATTTGCTACTTTTAGGTGTCTGACTTACATAACACCTCTAAGACCACAGCGATACCAGGGTCCTGCTGAGAGAGGCTGCTGCTTTGAATCACTTCTGGCAGGAGTCTCTCTTCTTCCTCTAAAAACAAAGAGACTAATCTCCTAATTTAGGAGCCATAGTTGGTTAGCAGAAATTGGGCATCGTAAATGCCATCAACAAGGATCCTCCTGAAAGAGGAGAGCGCTCGAATACTTACCTGCTGGATGTACAGTACTCTAGAGGCTGCTGCAGGTGGGACACAATTTGGGGCAACCAGAAAGCAGCTCATGTTACTCTGGGGTTGAAATTGCTGTTACTTATTATCAAAATTAAACTCCCGTGTTTTGGGGTACAACTGGGTTTATTATCAGTCTTGTGTTTATTAGTACTGCTTATCTTTCCAGGTCCTAGTCTACTTCTAGCGTGGGTATAATTTTTGTTGACATTGTGGTCTCTCTGCAGACTAGAACAATAGTCTTTACTCCTTGGCTTCCCTGTTGCTGGAGCTGCATGTAAGGGATTTGCAGAGTGGAGAGCCAGGGAAGAAAAGTGGGACAGGATTTGGGCTGCTGTTTGTTTTCCATCAATCATAATGCTGTTCCACCAGGCATAAGGTTCTTCCTGAGTCTCTCTATTCCGCCTACTAATAGTTTCAACTCTTCTTCCAGTGTAAGGGTTTTTCTCCTCCCAGGCTGAGATCAGAAACCAAATGAGTTCATGCATTGCCCAACAGGAAGAGTGAAAGTCCCCACCCTACATGTTTGTACAGTTAAACATGGATTAGAAAACAGAAATGCAGAAGGTGTGGGGTTTGGGGTTTTATTTTCAACTTTCAATTCCCATGTTATGTCCACAAGACCATCAGATCTTTACGATAAAGTGCTGTATGTGTATAGTCACATGGATATTCAGCACCAGTAGTGAGTACACCAGCTGACCGTTCCCAAGTTTGGTCACACTTAAAAATATTCTGGAGCAAACAAAGCTGAAGTGCTCAGAATGAAGCTGTAAGAGAAGCAGAAGTGGGATAGATTTTTTCCTAGTATTAGAAGGTTAAAGCAAAAGGTTTGATTTCATTTATTTACCTCATGTAATTTCTGAAAGCATCATTGCTGTCATGCTGGTGAGAAATTTGGGAAGTGTTGCAGAAGTTCCTTTAATTCAAATCCTTACCTTTGTATTGCATAGTAATAGGTTAGTAATAGATATATTTAGGACAAAATGTAGAAAGATGTTACTTTTCTGCAAAATGATGGTGTTAAACAGCTCAGTGTCCTGTACAAGTTGTTATGGGCTTGTTCTGCTCTCAGTCTGCTTTAGAGAACAATGTAGGGGAATGGGTAAGTGGCTGCTTAGGGCAGGACCCAGGCTGTTGTTTGATGTGAGGACAGCAGAAGTATCAGCTCCAGGGCTGAGTTATTAACCATGCCCAATGCCCACCTCAGATATTTGAAATTCGTTGACTCAGTATGTTCACCAGCAAACACGACAGACTGTCACGTGCTCAACCTACTTGTGTGCGTATGTGTCATTTAAATTATATAAAGCAGAGGTAGCCCCTGGTGGTCTAGCGGGTAAAGGCGCTGCACTGTCACTGCAGAGACCCGGGTTCGATTCCCGGTCGGGGCCCCTCCCCGGGCAGATGGAGCTCGTTAGCCCTGTAAGGCAATCCATCTACATCCTGAGGACCTCGCTGCCACCGTCCAAGCGTGCTTGGCCCCGGCAGATGAACCTCAGGATTAAAGGGTGGGCTCAGTTCCGCGCACACTGTG
>NW_020955976.1:129309-157800 GCF_003031625.1 Empidonax traillii | reverse complement strand
AAGATTTCTCTTGCACCAGAATGTTTCCAATGGGATCACCTCGTTTACTCAGGGAACGTTTGTAAAAATTACTCCCTTCTGAAACAAATTGTGGTTTCACTGGATGGCATCTAGTTGTGGCAGCTTAGGGACTGCTCTCCTCCTGACTTACGTGCATGGACTCAAGCTGCCCTGGGAAAGAAATCTGGGTGGATTTTATGGTGCACTGTGGTTCCAGCTTTCACCAAGGCAGGATCTGAACCCTGATGCTTTGTGAAAGTATTGATATATTAATCCTGACATGTTTTTCTGCTTTTGTTGAAATGCTGTGCCTCATGTGCATTTGATGAAGAATTAAATAAACAGCACCTGCCAATCTGGCTCTCTTTATAACTACTGTTTCATTTGCTTTGATGAAGATGCCTGTGTTTGTTGGCTTCTGCAGTGTTTGACTGAGCTGAGTGGTCTGATCAAGGAAAGCTGCTGTGAAATTTTCTTCTGTTTTGGTAAAAGTCAGCTCAGTGCACAGAGCTGGTGAGATGCTGAGAAGATGTGTTTTTCTGAAGCCTAAGCTCAGTTCTGTGTGAATGTCACGTAAGGACTGTGAGATGAGTTGAAGGAAGAAGAGGAGAGCCCTTTTTTCACCATGAAAATCCTAGCAAAGGATTCATTTAAGAACCAGATACTTCTCTTTGATGCCGTGCCTTAGCTCACTGGTGACTCAGGTTGGAAGAGGAGCTTTTCCCATCTGAGTGACAAGAAGGTTACTGTGCAGTGCTCTCAGATGGAGACCACAGGTATTAACAGCAACCTGCCGCTTGAGCCTGCTGAAATGTAGCTGCTGTTCTCTTTAGGGAGAGCAAACACCTAGTGCTTTTTACAGTCCTGATGTATTTAATTTTGGTAACATAACTCCTATGAAAAATATTTCATTTATAATCTGTGCAGCACAATATGGAGCAGTCTGCATTTGGGGTCAAATCCCCAGTCATGCTGAGTGGCTTTGTTGGAGTGCTTCTCTGACAAGGCACAGGAGACTGCATGTCCACTTTCGCTTTGCCTTCTTTGTGGTGTGCATGACTGGGTCCAGCCTGGATGCAGAGCCTCTGATGGGCCACCAAAAAGTGCCTGCAGTTCCTTTGGGTCTCAGTAGTGCTTGTTCATTGAGAGAGGTCCATTAGAGTGGAATTTCCTGGTTTAGTTTCCTGAGGGAACCTACCTATTGACATTAAGTTCACGTGAAGGATAAATTTTTGCATTGGTACATCATTCTATTACTTCAAAGTTGCTTTTAATGCACTTTTTGTTGTTGTTGATGATGATGGATTTAGAGCCTTTGTCCTCTGAAAGGTAACTTGAGAAATTGGGACGTGAGAAAGGCAAAGAGGGGATTTGAAGTGAGTGTATGGGACAGGGCTGTCTGGCAACAGGTGCCTTGGGACAAGTAACGGGAGAGGGTTCATTTTCAGCACCACACAAGCATTTGCCTGGCAAGGCAGTTCCAAGTTGCACAGTGTTGCTGTGTAGTCTATCTTCTGTGTCTTAGGCCTTTCTCAGGTCTTAATGTGGCTCTTTCTGCTCAAAGAACACATCATCAGGCTCTGGTGCCATCCCTGGGGTCTCGAATGTCCGTGCTCATTGGCACAGTGCCACTCACATATTTCTTTTCATGCACAGCACACACGCATGGGTTTCATCTCGGTCGTTTCCATTTGGACCTCTTTTGCCACATCATTCCAGGCTCCATCAGCAGTTGTGCTTTCTAGCCATTCATTTTTCATGGACTGGGAACTGAGTGGAATTTGAATGAGTGTTAGTGACTGAATGTGTCTAACCTTGTACGTGTATGTTTAGTCTTGCAGGTTGCCTTTGATGTAAAATTTTTAATTTTTTTTTTTTTTTTTCAATTTAGAATAAAAATCCCCCGGCTGGGGGATTTTTCCCTTGGGTGAGTGTTTTTTCCCCTGTCCTGGCTGCTCTGTAAGCAATGTTCATCCCCAAGGTTTGGGCGTAGGATAGTAGTTAGGGTTAAGGGTTGGATTAGGATTAGAATTAGGGTTCACAAACTTAATTATGTTTTTTCACACATCCTAAGCTCATCTGTACTGTTATCTTGCTGATTAAATTGCAGGGATCTGTTTTATTTATAAGCAAAAAAAAATTGATATATAGGAGTTGAGAGGCAGTAATTGGAATTTTCCAGTGCATTTTAAGCAGGGAACTGTGGCACTAAGCTTTCTCAGTCTTGATCTTTCTCTTTTGTAAAAGGTAATCTACGTAGATTTTTTTTTTCCTGTGAATGTTTTTTTTAATAGAAACTTTCCATTCATTGTCCATTAATATAATTTGGCACAAAGATAGACTAATTGCATGGGCGGGTGCAGTGATGGAGATATAAATCTTTTCCAGTGACAGTGTCTTGAAATAGCAATCAGTTGAGATATCATCACTGCAGTGTTACATTGCAGATGGATTTTGGTGCTTTTCTGTGAGGGTGAGTGTTTTATTGAATCCATACGTGTGTGTATGCTTATATATCTATGTGTGTGTGTTGTTATGTATGTATATATACACGTCTGTATTATGTGTGCAGCTGTGGATAGCTTGTATTTAATTATGTTGGATCCTTCTGCCACTGAACCATTAGGGTATGGTGGATCTAGAGACCTAAGCAAAAAACAGTCTCTGCCTGCTTTTTTATCCAACTTCACCCACATTATAACACCTCTGTACTGTTGGTGTCAGCTGTTACCCACAGTGCTTAGGAGGGAGAGGAAGGCTTTGGCTATGAGGAGTGTGGTGGTGACAGTCAAACTGGTCCTGTCTTCAGATCTGGATGGGGTAGGCACAGGCAGCTCTGAATGTGTTTCAGCCCCATTTGCTGGTGCTTTTTGTAGGTTTGGCCTTCCCCAAACACTGCCTTGATGCCATGGTCCTGCTAAGCAGCGATTTTTGTGCTCTGGTTCTAAGCTTGTAATGTGGATGTGGCCCTCCTAGGCCGTGCTTAGCTGTACCAGACCCATTTAACATCCCTGGAAATACTGACCTGGGGTTCACCAGCTTTGAGCTCAATATTTGAAGCCAGATTTCACGGGATTAAATGTACATTTGGCTTGTTTTATTTCTTGATTTATTTTCACCAGCAGGTCCTCAGTTTCCCACCTTCTTACCTGTCCCCACAGGGAATCACTTTGCTGGCGCTGTGCCTTCTGTTGTTAGGCCCTAAACTGAATAATGGCAGTCTGTGAACTCAGTCTTTTTGGAAAAGCTGTAAGATGCCAGGCCAGAAGTAGCAGGCATGAGGGCATTTGTGTTGCCCTTCCTCTGCTGCCATGTTCCAGCTATGGCATCAGAGCTCACAGTCTGGTTTTCCATTCTCTAGTATATTCGTTCCATGGAATACAAACAAAAACATTCTGGAAGCCAGTCTGGCTCGGATGTGTCAGTCCTGGTTCCCTGTGCTCTTGAGCCAATTTCCCCTTCTTGCCCATGCTGCCACTGGGCTACTGGTGGGACAAGTCTGGACACTCAGCATCAGGGAATCTCTGAGTCACTGACGGCACAGCTGTAGAAATGGATTTTCTTGGCAGAAAGGAGTATAATAGGTGTGGTTTGAGAGAAAAAAAAAATCCTTTGGCAACTATGTTACATTGCCATTTAGAAAATGTCATGTTCTGTCAGAAATGCTTCTTAAGCCCTCCTGCTTGCTTTGGATTTAGAACATGCCCTTTGATGCAGAAAGCAGACTTGGGGCCGGAGGTCCTTCCTTTGGGTGTCCACCCTTTCAAGGGAAAGGCTATTTTCTAAATCACAGGATTCAAGCCCTATGGTCTTTATCAGAGTTAGCTGCTACGTGTTGTACTCCTGTACCTCGGGCACGTACAGCACTCTCCTGGGTGGAGTGCAGGCACTGGCTGTTCTCTTGGGTTGCGAGTCATCCCCTCCTTGCTGTGCAGCTGCTCTGCTTCACCACGGGAGCACAGTTTAAAACCAGAAGCCAATGCAACATATGATATCCAGCTATCTGTAGCATGAAATGGTATGTTAGTGCTTCAGAGACAGCCTGGAGCCTCGCGGTTGTCCTCTTAAACAGACCCTGCTCTCTGCTAAACATAAAAAGACATCGTGTCTCACTTGCATCAAAGTCGTTTCACCAGCTGTGGATCTGGCTCCACGTGTCTGATGTGTTCTTTAGCAGCAGTGATAATGGTATTTGAAGTGACTTTTACTGAGGTTTTTTACTCTATTTTTGTTGTTTTTCACTGCATCTGGCTTCATTACTGGCTTTCTTACCATTCCCATAACATCTTTTACTTTTTGGGAGCTGTTGTAAAAGCAAAACCTTGTTGATCTGAAGGCATTAAAGTGAAAGGGTTTATGAAGAGGGAACAGAACAGACTGATTCTGGTTGCCTATAGCTGGATTTAAAGGAAGCTGACACATACGTCACCTCATATGCAGTCCCATGGTTCTAGATTAAATTTAAGCTACAATACACAATGTTTGTCTGTGTAAAAGGCCATAATGAAAATGAGAGTGTTGGAAGAAATAAGGCACTTTTTATGAGTGTTCCTTCCTTCCAAGTTTAATGAACCCCTTATCCTTATGTAGCTCCAGACAATAATCTCGTCTTTGAGTAGTTACAGTTAATGTAAATTAAGCCTAATGGGTAATATAATGTAAGTGTCCCATACATGCAGCTAGCCAGAAGAAAAAATGGCCATTGAACAAGTTATTGACATAGTCTGAAGTATGTGGGGTTTATTGTGTAAATTAGTATGTAAGTCATGTTAGGAGGCATCAAAATTTCTTCAATCTGCCAAGTTCTCTGAGACAAAACCACAAGGTTTTGAACATTTGAAAGCTGGGTTTCTGAAGGTTTGGATAAATTTGCCTTTTGCTGAAATTTTTAAAATCTGCAAAATCTTCCCAAGATAAGCCTTATTTTTGGTGCCACTTCATCCTCCGTAGCTGTGTTTCTTATCAGAAGTTCTCTGTCATATATAAAGACAGTACTTAGGACAAAACATGTTGGCACCAAGGGACTAAGTGTAAATTTGAAAATGTGTGAATCTGAAAATGGACCAGAGCTGTGGTTGCAGTTACAATTTTTGCAGATGAGTGATTTCATTTGGGGAAAAAAAAAAACCTTTCAAAGGTGGGGAGAGATGCTGTTTCACGGAATAGGCTAATTTGCTGAGAAGGCAAGTTCCTGATTTAACAAAGAGCACTTTTTAATTTTCCCTTTTCAACTGCAGAAGTCAGTCAGACTTCACCTTCTGCATGTGGCCACGAGGAAGAACAATTTCCTCTTCATCCCTTATGCTGGCTTTTTCCCACAGTGTGTATAAAACTAAGGGGAGATTTTTTTTCCTACCAGTTTTGGTAACTAAAGTTACAACAAACAATTCAGAATCACACATGATAGCGATAGCTCAGTCTGTTTAGAAAGTTTACTTTGCCCTGTAGCAGCCAGCACATGTTTCACCATATGGAGTTCTTCAATCCAAACCTCTTGTTGTGCTCTGTAGTTGCCGGGAGCAGAGGAGGACACTTGGGTGGGCGAGGAGCACCCTTGTCCTGCTTTCACTCTGCTTGGGAGCAGTGGGCTTTGAAATGGGTTTCAGCAGCCTTTGCATCCAGTTTGCCTGGTTCCATGACCTGTTTGCCCATGGCTTGCTGAACTCACTCAGCCACGGCCTTTTTCTCCAGTTCTTAACCTGGGGGAAGCTCTGGGGGCTGCCGGTTCTCCTCATCTCTGTCCTTCTGGCAGCAGTTGGGTCATTGGACTTTTGCCCATCTCCTTTTCACCTGTTTGTCCCCAGTGTGGGGATGATCTTTGTAGGGCAGTGTTGCTCTGGCAGCACAGTCCTGCGCACTGCAAACTAACCCTGCTGCTGTAATTCCTCAAGACTGGGCCAGTGCTGCAGAGTTTCTGTGCCTGTGTGAGTGCTTGAGGGGTGTGCTGCTGGACTCTTGATACCTTCTGGCTTGGCTAAAGAGCTTTGCTGGTTTTTTTGGGCATGAAACTGCATCTCTGGTGGTTTATACTTTTCAAAGACGAACTCTCCTGTTTTTCTGTGCAGATTTGCAGTCTGCCTTGAAGAAAAAAAGTTCTCCTTGCAGCTTTTGTTTATTAAACCAAGGAAAAAGAACAACGCCCCAAACCCAAAGCACTGTCATTTATTGGCAGCATGGCAGTGATTCAGGCTAACTGTTGGCAAGCACAAATCCTGTCTCAACCTCATCATGTCATTTGGGAATATCATTACAATAGTGTTTCACCCAGCAGTATTTCCTCAGTGTCCTAGCCCTGGAAAACCTCCCGTTACTGGACACTCACCAAGTTGTTAATGGAAAGTTTGGACGCAGATGTGGCAAGATTTGTAAACACACATTAGCTATCTTCTTGCTTCTTCCCAGATCATGGGACCTAATCACATATTTGGAAAAAGGTTTACATTTTCTCCTAAACTAGGGCTAAAAGCCCAGACCTGCCCATACTTTCTAGCAGGCTTATTTCTCATAGCTGTGTTCCCAGCAACAGGCACAGAGAATGCAGCAAAAGTATTTCCAAGATTAGCCTGTTAGCCAGAAACATCCTGAGAAGGGTAATTTGCCTAGAGGGATGGGTGGTGAACATATTCTTGCTGCTCTTAGTTCTCCCTCCCTGGCTGCTATTTGAGGCTTCTCTGTTAGTTTCTAACAGCTTTTATTTCGAGATGCTTTTCTACCTCGCTGTTCTGGCTCATCTCTGACTCCTGGGATCCTGGGTTCTTTGAACTGCAAGACAATTTGGCTATAATTCACTCTCTTTTTTTTTTTTTTTTTTTTAAAAAAAAGGTGCCCTCAAGTGTCTGTATGTAAACCAGACCTGATTAAAATGGTTCCTCTCCAACCTGATCCTTTAGTAGCTTGTATTTTTTACTTTTCTGCCCTGTTACCACAGTATTTTACTGCTCAGGTGCAGTGGAGCCCCTGTGAAGGCAGGAAGATACAGCTCTTCTGAAAGTCATCTCTGTAGCAAAATAGCTTCACGTGCATTGATGGTGGTGGTGGCAGGGAAGTTCTGTGTTGTGTAATAGATGTTAATGCTACAAATCAGCCAAGTTCTGAATTTGTGTTCTTTCAGGGGCCTGCCTGCACAGAAAAGCCCGCAGTCACATTTTCAGACCAGGTTATGGGATCGGTGCTGTTGCTGAATCTGTTCTTCAGGGATGAGAGTGCTGTGATTTAGGAAGGTTGCTTTCTTTCCATGAGCTGAATTGATGACAGTGGCAGCATTGCTGGGAAAAAGGAGCATCCCATCAAAGCTGTACTTGGCATAAAGCAGCGAGCGTGGCTCAGTACTGTCAGTAACCCACTTCCTATGGCCCTGTTCGTTTGCAGACAGAAAAGAGTGACTTAGGCAAAAAAAGCTCTTTAGCAGGTAGGACTGGGAGCATAATAAAGGAGGATTGGTATCTCCAGCCTGCTCCCTCTGACCTGTGGCATCCTCCAAAGCAAAGCAGTGAGGGTTTCAGCGCACAGCAGAGACCCTTCGACTCAGAGCTCACTCTCTCAGCTGGGGTCAGGGTAGCCAGGACTGCCTCGCCACGCAGTGAGAGAATTTGCTTAAAAATTAGTTTTAATTTGCAAATAGCATGAGAAGGTGCAGCATGAAGCATATTGTAGGACTGTTTGAGAGCAGTCTTACAGCAATTTCAAATGAAAAGGTTTTCTTTTGTCAAAACTCTGGATATAAAATAGTTTAATCTGCAGCTTACTAGGAATGAAGGGCTTGCCTGTGTCGTTCCAAAATGTGCAGTTGTGGAAATGAGCAGTTAATGGGAATTCTGGAAGCTCTGGAAAAGCATGGCCAGGCATACATCAGAGAGCAGTTCTTTCTCCATCTCCGTCTCATTTTGCCTAATGAAAAAGCAGCACTGTACAGCCTGGCAGGGGTTTTTTGTGTCAGTAGGTGTGTGGTTGCACTCTGCAATCACAAAAAATGCAAAGCCCCAATCCCTTTCATGTCAATGACATTTCAAGAGGATTCCAGGTCTAAAAAGAGAAAGAAAGGTTTGTTGTTTCTTATTTGCTTATTTGCTTTGGTTTGTTTTGGTTTGGTTTTTTTTTAACTAGAAATACACTGACTTGTACAGTCAGGGAAAGGCCTGGCAAGCTCAGCTGTGCTAAGCTATCCTTGCCAGAACCACTGGAGAAGACTTCATGGCAACTCCACACTGGGATACCCAAAGGGTTCTGGGGCTGGAGGGCTGAGCAGGGACATAGGAGGTCTTCCCCGGCAATGCCTGTGTCCTGCTGCCTGGCCAGAAAAGGGTTAAGGGCTGCCTGTCTGCTCCGTGATTCAGAGAGACTTGAAGGAAAAAGGTGTTCCTTTTTTTGCAGGAAATTAGAAGACAAAAAGGGAGATGCCTTTGGGCTTTTGCTACTTCAGCTGTAGGAAGAAGCTGCGTTTTATGTTACTTGGGCATTGTCTTTGACCGAGTAAGAAATGCCCAGAGGAAAAGGGCCAGTGTAGACTTTGAGGCAGGAGCATGCTGAGATTTCCCTAGACAGGTTAGCATACTTTTCCCAATTTACACTGTCTTTGAAAGCAGCTTCATCACCAGACCATAAGTTCCTGTGTAGGAGTTGAACCGACTTGCATTATCCATGTGCCAGCCCAGTTGTTTTCTTGCTATAAATTGATCAGGCCATTGATTTGTTGCAAGCATCGGAATTTGGAGGGATTTTAAGTGGGACAGTCTGCTCTGAAGTCCGGTTTTACACTGTTAATTTAGCAACACAAAGCTGCATGTGGTACTTGGCCTTTTCTAACAGCATCTAATAGTGGTCTTTTTGGCTGTTGTCCTTTTGTTTTTTTGAATATCAACATGTTTTGCCTGCTGTTCTAGGAAAGCAACCAGTTCAGCCAAACTTATAAAGAAAATCACCTGATATAAGCCTGGGGACCCACACGTGCTTTTCCATTTTCAGGAAGGAGGCTGTTACTTGGCAGAAATGTAGCATAAACAAAGAAAGAAACAGTGGGAATGTGATTACGTGGCACATGGAAAATTACTTTCAAGCAAGTCTCTCAAGAAGTGTTAAGACTGATCCTGTCCACACTGACCCCAGGCAAGTCACCACTGACCCAAATCCAGCCAAGTGGTATCAGGTAGGAAGAGAGCAACCACAGACCAGTTTTCAGGAATTAGTTTTGTTATGGCATTAATCCTGAACTAGGCTGTGTAAGGAAGAGGTAGAATGTCTTGGAAGGAGTTATAATAGCTTCCTTCTGGGAAGAAGTCTGATTATTTCCCATTGTTTTGCTGTGGCTGAGATGGCAGAGATGTGCCATTGCTTGCAAACGATGCAGTGACAGTTCCCCTCTCTGGACTGCCATGCCTTGCCTGGAGCCAGTGACTCTCATGGCCGCCAAGGGCACACCACAGTCTAAAACTATTTGTGAGGAGCCTCCATGTAGCTGTGATATTCAGTGGTTCACTACAGAGAAGGAGTTCCCTAGAGCTGCCTCCACATGTGCCTGTTCAGAAATTCCCCACCCTCCCTCAGAGGCGACTGGCCACGGCACTGTTGGCTTTGCTGGTGTTGCTGCTAATGCCGAACAGCCCGAGCAAGTGCTGAAAGAGTGACTTATCTTTGTAGTGTTGGATGATGAAAATGTGAAATAGTGAACCAAGGGAAACATAAGGCTGCAGAAACCATCAAACCTTTTTCCCTGGACAAAACTGTTCCTGGCACCTCCTTGTCTCACATGCCCTGAAAAATCACCTGTATTTTCACAACTAGAATGGCCTCAGGCTGTCCTTCCCAGACAGGAACCTGCCTACATCGATCCTCTCCTCTCAGTGGAGACCTCAGACCCTTTGCAGTGCTAGTTGTTTGTGACCCCTTCTCTTCAAATTCATCCCAATTTTTATTTTCAGGTCATAATACCCAACCACTGTCTGAAAGTGAGAGAAACACTCTTGCCTGAACGCTGGCTCCCAGGCCCCAAATGCACTGAATGGATTTACAGTACCCTCTACCCAGACCAACTCTGGTACATGCAGTAAAAAAAGGTTACTTTCCACTCTTTTTTTCAATTACTGCCAGAATTTACTGCAGGATTTCTCTGCATTCTTAAATGAAACAGGAAGTTTTTTGGGCACGGTGTGCACCCTGCACGATTCAGACATGTAAGACACGTAGGCAGTGTCTCTGGGTGCCCTGGTTGTGCCAGCACCTTGTGGGACCTGTGGACCCCTGACCTTGGCATCACTTCTTGCATGGTGCCTCACCAGGGTCTGTCACGTCATCCAAGGTGGGGGTGTTAGGCTCCCGCTGGTGTTTGTGCTGCCTGACACATGAACATTGCCTCCTATGAGAATTTCAATAGTTTCCTGCTGCTGCAGTGTCTCTGATAGCTGAAAGAGCTGATCTAATAAAAGATCATGTCTCAGCAGGTGCTGCTGCTTCAGTAAATGATGGTCTGTGTAGTGCCGAAGATGGTGTTTATGCATACATTTTAATCCTTGTTTGCACTATACTTTTAAGGTGAAATATTGGCTTCTTATTGTTACTGTTATCCCTTTCATCCTAATTTTCCATCATTCTGAATATCAGTTATTCATGAGAAATTAGTGCAACAAGTGGGAGTTCTTCCAAAGCTTTTTAGTCTGTATTGTTTTCAGTCACATCATGACAGATGTCTTGAAGGAATCTGATCTACACAAACACAGTCAAGTCTGCCCCAAGACCCCAATGCACACAGCATGGGGAACAAGGAAGAGGAGTTGGAAACCATATTTCAGTTATAAAACTGTGACTGAATTGTTGTCACAGAGACATGGTGGAATGAATCACACAACTGGAACACAGCAACTGAGAGCCACCAGCTTTTCAGAAGAGATAGGTGGGGGTGTTGCACTCTGTTAAAGAATGGATAGATTGTGAAGAGCTGCTGCTGAGAAACAACCACAAACTCGTTGAGCTTGTGGGTAAAGATCAAGGAGCAGACCAACAAAGGACACTTTATGGTATCTACTGCAGGTGTCTGATGAGGGGGAACCCATTGACAGGCCTCAGCTACAGGAAGCACCGTGCTTGCAAGCTCTCATCTCGATGGGGGGTTTCAACCATCGAGATATCTGCTGGGAAAACCATACAGGAGACTTCTAGAGTGCATCAAGGATAAATTCCAGGTACAGGTGATAGACAAACCAACCAAGGAAGAAGCTTTATTGGACCTAGTGCTCACCAGTGCAGATGAGCTCATTATAGGGGTTAAAAATAGGAGGCAGTCTGGGCTGTAGCGACCATGCTCTGTTTGAGTTTGTGATCTCAAGGATCTCTTTGCCTGGCAAACAGCGAAGTCAGGACTGAACTTTAGAAGAGTGAACTTCCAGCTGTTTAAAGAATTAGTGGATGAGATTCCCTGGGAAACTGTCCTTAGCTGACCAGAGCTGGCAATTCTTTTAAGGCCATTTTTCTTAGAGCACGTGAACTTTCCCTCCCAGTGTGTAAGAAATCAAGTAAGGCAGGCCAGAATATGGCATAACTGAGCAAGGACCTTCTCCTCAAGCTGAGGAGATTAAGAAGAAAATGCACAGTCAGTGGAAGCAGGGTCAGGTGACCAGGGGAGAGTACAGGGATCCAGTTTGAATGTGTTGCATTGCAATCAGGAAAGGTAAGGCACAGATGAAAGAGGACTTGGCAAGGGATGCAAAGAAGATGTAATAAGAAAGGATTCTTTAAAGCACATTGGTCAGAAGAGAAAGGCCAAAGAGGCTGTACACCCCTCCCCAGTAAATGAGAAGGGAGAGCTGCTATCAACAGATATGGGGACAGTTGAGGTACTCAGTGAGTACCTCAGTCTCAGTCTTCAGTGGCAGTCAGGCTTCCCACATCCCTCACCTGAACCCAAGACAGAGGTGAACCTGTTGGAGTGAGTCCGAAGGAGAGCCATGAAGATCAGAGGGCTGGAACCTCTGGCTGAGAGAGCTGGAGTTGTTCAGCCTGGAGAAGGAGTTGTTCAGCTCTGGAGAGACCTCATTGTGGCCTTCCAGTACTTAAAAGGTATTATAAAAAAGAGTATGAACAACTTTTTACATGGGCAGATAGTGAGGGGACAAAGGAGAATGGCTTTAAACCAAAAGAGGAGAGATTTAGATTAGGTGTTAGAAAGAAACTCTTCACTGTGGGGGTTGTGAGGCACTGGGACAGGTTGCCTGGAGAAACTGTGGATGCTCCATCCCTTGAAGAGTTCAAGACCAGGCTGGATGGGGCTTTGAGCAACCTGATCTACTAGTGGAAGGTGTCTCTGCCCATGGCAGGGAGTTTGGAACAAAATGACCTTTAAGGTCCCTTCTAACCCAAGCCATTGTACGATTCCAATTCTGTGAAGTCACTGTAAAACTGTGTACAGAAAGATACAGACTGATACACTTGCAGTGGGTGACACCAGCAGATAAAGCTGTTATTTGTAAAACTCTTCCTTCAGTGTGAGAGCGTGAGGGCCAGGGAAGAGCACATGCTGCAGAGAACAGCAGCACCACAAATAGCCTTGGGAGCGAGCTTTGGCCGAGGTGTGTGTTCTGTGCTTAACTCTTAATTTAGCAATATCGGGAGAACCCACTGAGGAAAAAAATGTGGATATTTTCCAGATGCAGAGTGATGCAGGAAGAAGCAGGGCTGTAATTATGCATGCTTGCCTACTGAAATATGTATACAATTGCTATGGGATACTGTAACTAGCAACATCTGTTGGATTATTTTTAAAGCTAAAGCAGTAATACCGTGCTAGTGTGCCTGAAGTCTGTTTCTGTGCTTGGCAAACCTGCCTCTGCATGGCAGGTTTAGGTTCTGTGCAGCTTAGGAAATGATGCTTTTACTGTGCTCAGCTGCATCAGCTGAGAAATCTTGGTCAAACTCGTTTGTATCTGAGCCCCGTGGAGAGTTCACTGAGTAATTTCCACCACCAGCAGCCCACTGTTGCAAGGATGTACTTTATTCCTTTCGGTTTAATTACATAATGAGTGAACTGCTTGTTTTGGGTTGGTTTCTTCCCCCTTCCCCTCCCCCGCCCTTGATTGCACAGGTATTCTGTGTGCCAAGAAGACACTAAAAAGAAAGAGTGCAAAGAGATTATGCATGACAGGAATAGTCTGTCATAAAGTTGCAGATTATTTATTGCTGGCGTGCTTTGAGTAAGTGACAGCAACTGTCTGTAATTTTCTCGGTGCTGCCCAGCTGCTTTGATCAGCAGTGAAACTGTTAACAGTGCTGACAATTAATTATTCTCGATGGGCATTGCAGCTTGAACTTCCCCTGCCAAACAGTGGCAGATCGCACCCGTCAGGGCTATTGTTTAAGGCTTTCTTCGGACATATCGCTGGGTTGAATCACGCTGTGCTTCTTTTCAGGATTTTCTTCCACAGTCACCGTGGTTGGAGAGTTGCTCCGATTCTCTGAGGGAGAGCTAGGATGGTAGACAGAGTGCTGGCAGCGTGTGGGAGGTGTGTTTGATTGCCATGTGCCCCTGGAGCAGAGGCTGTGCGTGCGGGTGTCTTCTCTGGGTCTTGTGCTGATCTGCAGCTTGGAGGAGTGTAGCATTCAGGAGGGAATCAGAAAGCCTCTGTGCGTGTAGCAGGTGGTGAGGACCTGGGGAAGGGATGGTGGCTCTGAATGCAGGTGTCCAGGTGGAGAGGAGAGTGACTGCCGTCTGAGACAGCGGGCACTGCGGTGAGTGTCCTTTTCTTCTTCCCCGAGTCCCAGCCTTCCTGCTTTCTTATAACTCTTTAAACACTCCCTTCTTTGTAGGCTCTTTCTTTTTTTTGCCTTTCAGTCTCTCCTTTTCTACCTGCCCTTCTCTTCTCCCCTCATCTCTTATTCCCCTCCTTTCTGTCTCTTTATTTCCATCCCTGTGCTTCTGAGGCTGGACGCAGTTCTCATGCAGTTGCAGTGGGTTCTTTGAATATTTGTAGCCTTATGCTTTGGGAACTGATGACTGGCAGGAATTGTCTCTAATGGATTTAAAACTACCTGAACACCCTATTTGCATTTCTGCCTGTCTGCTCAAAAACACACCAGCATTCAGCTCCCTGGAGGCTTGAATTTTGATGGAAGCAGCTGTGGCAGTGGCATCTTGTGATTTGCTTCATCAGTTGACATTTTCAGGAATTTGGACTGATATAACAAGGTTGGCCATTTTACTGCCCTCTACTGCTGAACAACTTGGGTAACTTGTCACCTACCTAAAGGCTTTATTAATGAGAGCCCAGATAAATGTGTGCCTCCTCCCTACGTCATTGTTGTTGTTATTGTTCTTATCCAGTGTTCTATATTGATTTGGTATATTTAGTCAGCTAAACCCCTGATCAGCCCAATTCTGCTCCGTGCCTAGATTGCATGTAGAATTAGGAGTTTTGGTAGTGTTTTGAAGATGAGGAGCAAATCCTCTGCAATATTAGGTCTCGCCTATGTAAACAAGTTGCAGTACTTTTTACCTACTGTTCTGTAACATTGATATAACCCTCCCCTAGTGTGAATTCAGCTATGCCAGTATGGACATGCTTATACCAGTGTAGCTTGTTCCCTGTGGGAAAGAAGAACCAGCTATTCCAGTATAAAGCACTTTTATTTGGCTCTGATTTCATCCACGCTTTTGTTGTATCGGCAGAAATATACCACCAAATAATACTTGTAATTTAACATGGGTGCATTGGTACAAAAATCATGTATAGAACAAGTCTTGGTCTGCAGACTGCCTCAATAACTCTGACAAACAAGTGTTGAATATGCCATGTATTTATAATCTTGTCTTTGTGACTGGAGGTACAGTGAAAAGACTTGGTGTTACTGTTGTTATGTATTCACGGTTAAACCAAGAACTGGTCAGTGTGTTGGCTATAAAGTCATGACTGTGAGTCATGTGAATCATGGTTGTTAATTATTTTTAAATAAAGTATGCAAGGCTTTATTCAGTTTCAGGCTGGTTGCTGATCTTTGTTTTCATTTGCAGCAAGTTGGCAATGTAAAAGAGCCGTGGCAGAGATGCAAATTCCAGTAATGCTTATTTGGAAGTGCATTTGAGCTGGCAGGGAAATACAGAGGTGTTCTAGCAATACCGCAAATCTGGGTCCTGAAAAGCCTCTTGCACCACTGAAATGTGAGTGCTTGGTGGGTGTGAAACACTTGTCTGTGGTCATCTACCTCAGTCATTGGCAGGGCAGGGCAGTCTGGAGATTAATGGGCAACAGGTACAGAGTGAAACTTTGAAAATTTCCGATCAGATACTATAATCCCAAATATCATGGCTTATTGATGGGGTTTTCCCAGCACTGCTGCTAATCTAGATGATCAGTATGTGCCTTGTAGCAAGAAATGTGTAGGGAAGACTCTTGGTGTTTGCCTGCAAGGGGGGAACACATTTGGTAAGGGAAACACTTTGTATTCAGAGAATTGGGGAAAGACAGTGCCACCAACAGACTGGGGTCTTCTGGAGAACTGTCTTAATTGCACATGACTGATGAGAGGTGTCGAGAAACGTGGGACCTAACTAAAACTTCTGGGTTCTCTTTTACCACAGAGAGTAAATAAATGAGTATGATCCTTTTCTTCTGCAAATAAGAGGTTATTTTAAGGCAGGTGACGGTGAGGTGAAGGAGTCTCTGAGGAGGAGAAGCTGGTGCCATTAGGGGACTGCAAAGCTTTACTGGAAGGAACATGCTTTGTTGTGCTGCTTGTTGGCACAATTACCTTGCCAGGTTGCTGAGGGAAATAAATTTTCTCAGAACCTAATAGTTTCCTCCCATGAGGTAGTCTCACCTTTGTCTCATTTAATTCCCACCCTTGCTTACTGTGAGCGCCATTTCAATGCTGTGTTTCTCAATTTCATTACTTCCAGACTGAGCACTGCTTTGGAAACAGGTTTCTGAACTGCAAGTGGCTTGTTTTGCAGAGCAGGGTGGAAATCTTCTTTGATGTTTTTTTCCCTGAGCTCACTGACTCCCCGTGACCCCAGTGATGGGATGGTGGCAGCGGTGAGTCCCATGAGGGAGCTAAGGACTCTTGCCTGCAGGGTGGGGCTGCAGCTGGGTGGTTCTGGGGCTGTCGGGGTGGCACAGGCAGGCAGCAGTTGGCAAAACTGGTGTATGGTCATCAAAAGCAAGCAGCTAACCTTGGACAAATCTGCAGCTGAGCCGTAACTCAGCCTGGTGTCCAGCTTGCCCTGGTCTTTGCTGGTTCTTTCTAGGGGGAAAGTGATCTGTGGTAGTCCTTTTGCTGGTTTAGGTTACTTCTCTCCCTGAGCTGGCTCACAGGTTTTGTCTGTTCTGTTTGCATCGGGTGGGAGTTGCAGGTTGTCATGAGCAGAACTTTCCCCTTAAAGAGTCCAACAACACTGGCAGTCTTGGAAGGAGTGGCAGAGGCATCAGACAGGTCCTTGCCTGCAGTTCTTGGCAGCGTGCTTTGCCGTCAGGACAGTTTACGAGACATTGACAGACAGAGGCAGTATCGGCTTGGCCCCGCTCCCTGCAGAATCCTTTAGGGAGCAGTTTTGAAAAGCTCCTTTTTATTTGTCTCGTCACCTCCACTTTTAACCAGATAGGCAACTGTTCATTATGAAACACACAATTGTCCTTACAAGCGGTCTCATCTCTGGTGTCTGAGGTGATGCGTTGCGAGCGGCACAGGAGAGAGATTGTTAATATCCGTGTTTATACATCTCTACATCTCTCTAAAGATGAAGAGATGACTGCAGTGGAAGATTAGTTTTGCTGGGAAAGACACTGAATGAGCTGACCTGATCAAGGGAAAGACATAATGTTATGCTCTTTAGTTTCCTCTGCTTCACTCAGATATTACCTGCTGTGATCTGTTGCTGCTTAGCAAGAGCTGCCTGAGAGTGATAGAAACCCAATATACTTTTTCAGGTAGGGACAATTATTTATTTTGTGTTTGTACAGCTCCTAACACTTTTGGTTGCTGTGCCTCCTGATTGCTGATGGTTGAGCAATAGCATTTTGTTACTGGCAGTTGATAGTAGCAGCCTTTGTTTATGCCCTGTAGGGGAATTTGTTATGTGTGCACAGCCATGGGATGTTAAAGATTTTGCACCTTTTAGAGGCACCATGAGGTCTGTACAGACCATCTAGCCTTCTGCCATTTTAGGTGCTTCCTTACTTCATTTCAGAGATATTTGTTTATTCTTTCCCTTGTTGTGCTCTCAGACTTTTCAGATCTTTTCCATCCAGGCTCCTGTGTTTATAAACTGTTCTCTGTTTGGAGCTTGTAGGCAGCAACCACTTTGAAGCCTGCTTTTCTAATACAGACCAAATAACTGCCAGAAAGCACCATGGGCTCTCGCTCCCCTCTGCCCCTTCTTTACAGCATTGCAGGCCACTCTTCGACCAGCTGAATGCTCAGCCCTGCACTCACTGCTTTCAATCAGCATCACCCTGCTAAGGAGGCCACAAAACTTCCCTGACGTACATAGCCTGAGGAGCTGAAGCAGCGCAGATATTTTCATTTGTTTTGGTTTGTTTCTATTGAAAAGTCATAGCGTGGCAACTCCAAGTCCTATTGTGTGGAACCCACCCTATCACTTTCTTCCTGGTGTGGAAAAGAAGAGCTGGTCAGCCTTGAGAGGAGCTGAAGCCCAGCCTCATAAAAACTGTCTGTCACCTTTTAGCCTTTCTGCTTGTCACTTCCTTTCCATAGTAGAGATAATGGGAGTGTTTCCTGCTAACTCCTGTCTCTCTGTGATAAATTGCTGTGGTCTTTATTGGAAAACAGTGTATAGCTGCTCTCAGCACTGTGATAAAGAAAATGCTGTGAATGGCCGCATTGTGTTTGGCTTCCTTTCAGTCAGGGCCAGTCTGGACACTGAGGACTTGATCTTCCTTCTGGGCCAAGCCTCAGCTTGTGTTTGGGTGGGAGGTGGGGATTTCTGTTTGTTTAAAGCCACATTTATTCTTATGACATGTTGAAGGTCAGTGTGATCCATAAATCTATAGATGGGAGTCTGCAGGTGCCCCTTGTTCTCCTCCTTTGAGCTCTCCTCCCTCTCTTGTGGCAGTGCTGGAGCTGGCATGGATATCCTTGCATTGATGTTGTACTGCGTGGTTGGTGCTTCCCTTACTCTCCAGGCAGGGGTGATTTTGACCTCTCCTTGTATTTCCAGTTGCCTGTCCTTGTAGCAAGGAGGGCTTGTAGCCGAGCAGTACTGTTTTGTTTCAGTTTGGTTTTTCTTTGCTTGGATCTTTCCATTCAGTCACAAAAAAAAGCTGGTGTCAATATAGGTTAGCTTTAAAGTGAGGAGAAGAGTTCTCTTCTTGAATTCCATAGCTTTCAGATTTCTTGTCTTTTGTCAAGAGCTGTGCTGTTAGGTTTTCTGCCCACAAGATCAGGAGCCTGGATTCTCCAGGGGTGTAGCCTATGGCTGGCAAATCACATAGTTTCAGTCTAGCTTATGCCCAGCACACTGTTCCTGGTAGTGGGACAGTACGAGTAGCAGAGTAGTCACTGGAAAAATATGGGGATAATTTTAGCTGAACAGGTATATGGAGATCAGCAAAGACAAATAAGCTGTTAAATCTGTATGACATGGGTGTGCTCATTCACACCCAAATGTGCCTAAAACTCCCTCTTGCTGAATCAAAGGAAAGCCACAGTGCAAAGAATTTGTCTTGTTTCCTTGTTTTCACTGTCATGGATAAACTGGGAGAGAAGGAAGGACTGAGGCAGGCGCAGAGGGGTTTATGGCTTGAGAACTGAGGCTGAGAGGGGGTTTCATTATGTGTGCTGCAGCCTTTGCATGGTTTGAGTCCTTTGGGCTTATTTAACACAACATAATCCCACCCTGAATGCTCTTTGTGGGTTGTCTAGTTTCCCTCCTCCCACAGAGTTTTTTAATTAAAAATCTAGGCCCAAAATAACTGCAGTACCATCTTTTAACTATTGTTGAAGGAAGAGCTGGATGCTCTCATCTCTTGAGAATAGGTGAGGTTTATGCAAAAGTAAACAGTATATTAATTTCCTGTAGAATTTTGGGGAGAGTGGCTGTATCAGAGGAAGTATAGGTGGATGCTAAATTTAAACCACTGTATAGCAGATCTCAGTATACTACAGAGCCCAGAAGTCTGACAAGCTAAACAGGGGCATGTAAGGATCTCTTCAAAAATAGATGCACTTCCTTAAAATTTATTTGGTCATGTTTATTCAGCCCTCCTTATGAAGGCCCCTGAGATTTACAGATCCTGTCTGCATCTGATAGCAGAAACAAGAAAGTAGAGGAGTGGAAAAATCAGCATGGTTGGAGCCCCATGGGATATGGTCATTTCTCCATTGCTGAGCTGTTCTTCAAAAGCAGATGAGCCAGGTTGTTTAAAATTTGGTAGGCTTGGGGTCAGCCATTGGGTGGAAATACAGTTCGTGCTTACACAGGATTTCAAAGAAGATATATACTTCTAATCTAAGATTCTTGACATTTATGATTGTCCATTTCATTCTTTGTGAGCGTATGTTCAGGACAGTGAATGCTCATGGCATAATCTGGAACTGAATCTTTGTGACATTGAACAGGACTTGTATTCTGTCTTGTAAGATGGTTTGTAAACATCCTTTCCTGCCTTTACCTTTGCCTTACTGCTGTGTCATAGTTCCCTTTTGAGCCCGAATCTGGAAATGGTTCAACAGGACTTGGGATAGAAATTGATTTTGGTTTACTTTGTTACAAAGGGGCAATATTTCACAAACAAGGGAATAATGTCAGGAGGACACTATCAAGCATGAAAGCAGGTCTTAAAATTAGCTTGGTATTTCCTAGTAACTGTGTGGTGGGAGTGTAGCCCCAAGGCACAATCTTTTCTAGATTTAATTGTATAAAGCCAGAGGTGGATATCATAGAAAGCCATCAGTGAGGCTTGCAGTCGTCTGGGTTGTTTTTAAATGTCATTAAAGCTTGAAGGAAGGATCCTTCCATTTAAAGGGAATATGATCTAATTATGTGATTTAGATAGCAGTATGAGGCTGTAATGATGCTCTTTAATATGTTCTTTTTCAAAGAAAAATATCAAGGCAAGAATTGACCTTGAAGATGTGTCCTGCTTGCAAATGATGTAACTACCTGCCTGTCCAAAGCAATGTATTCTTGTCACGACTTTAAATCTCCTCTAGCTTTAGCTAAAGCAACTAAGTTAGCGTCTTGTTTATGTTTTCATGTACCTGATAGTGTATTTCTCTCAGTGCCCTGGGTTTATCTCAAATCCTGTCAGCCCCTGCAAAGAGCCATGCTCTTTGGAGCTCTCCTGCAGGCAGTGGGGATTAGCAGATGTCATGTGGGACTGGGCTCTCTCTTCCCAAGATCTGTCATGATGACTCCATCAGGGTGGCCCTTACCACGGCTTGGGGTCTCTCACCCCTAAGGTGCCTCTAGAAAAGATGATCTATTAAAAAGCTGTTTTCTGAGGTAGTCAGCTCCAGTTTAAAAGGATTGTAAGGGAGGTCATTACTAACAGTGCACAGGAAAACTTCAGGGCACGGGGGGATGTGGGATAGCCGTTCCCAAGCAACAAATGCTGTGTGAGTTATGGATAATTACTGGAAAGCTCAATGTGTCAAAGGTGGATGTGGTTTACCATTATGTAATTCATTAATACTATTCATGGGACTCAGATATTTGCTCCCTGAAATGCCCAGGCTTGGAGACGTGGTGTTCACAGTGGCCTCAGATGAAAACTGTCACTGGTAGATGAGCTATTGGTATTCATAACTGCAATAGAAAGGAAGCAGAGCACTTCAAATCTGCCTTTCAAATGGAGATTTTTTTGAATAATATGTCCAATATTTTCACCTTTGGGCCTAATATTATTCTTATTGAAATTCATAACTGAGTACTTATTTCCTTAACTAGCACAAAACTTTCAACACTGTCTTTTAGTGCCTAACCTCATACTTTGTCTCTGTGCCTGAACTTGACTCCCATGGAAGTCAAAGAGAGTGTTACCTTTTGGCTTGGACTGCTGTGTGCTGCCCAGGGGCCATGCCCACACTTCCAGCACAAGCAGCAGCGATTCAAGGGTCATCTGTATTGCCAGGCTTATATCTGCTTACCTGAACACTTGAACAAGCTTGAACAAGTAGCAGGCACCAGCATGGGTTTCAGAATGATCTGGCCATCTTGTGCTTGCTTGATTTCTCAGATACAATTTCTAGCCTGCCTTGCATGTCTTCCCTGCAGCCCCCATTGTTAGACCTTCTCCAGCTACCTAACTCAAAGATAATTTGTGTATATGTGCTGTGTGCCCAAGTTAGACTTCTACCTTAATTTTGATGTAGCTGTATCTCCGAGGCCACTTGAATCCACTGCCAAGAAGCAACTGTGACAGGCATTACAATGCCTGTGTCATCTATATGAAACTTGAAATTAAAGATGTATATAAATATTTCTAGATGAAAAGAAATTTACAGGCAGAAATCTGGTTCCTGAGTTTTTTACCAAATGGATCATTACTCGAATTTCTTGGCTAGTTTGCTGCATCAGGAGATTAGTTGTGATCTGGGATGGCACATTTCTTCTTATACATTGCACACGTGCTTGGATGTACGTGATGTTCTGGTGGGGAGTCTTCACTAATCTGAGTTTTGACTTTGTTTTCCTGCTTAAAAAGAATGCTGATGAGAGAGATCAGTAACAAATAGTGGTAAACTTTGAATAAAAATTCAGTAAGATGGATAAGGTGTTTGATGTAGGCCCAACAGGTGTGATTTACCTCTTCAGCTGAATATATTAGAACATGGGATTAAAGGGCTGAAGAGGATGCAAAGCAAGTACCTTTCCTTCTTGCATAGATAGATGCTACAATAAAATACCTTTGCATGAGCTGTCTTCAACAGAGGTGCCTTCAGAAATCAGGGCTTAAAGGAGACTATGCAAAGTATAATTTACTGAAAATAATATGAGGGACCAAGAAAGAAGATTTGCAGAAAAGGTGCTTGCTCCTGTTTTTACTGGGTGCTGGGGACTTTCTTATCCTTCTGGTAATAGAGGTTGGACCTTCAATTCTGCATGCACCTGCCATCACCAGAGAAATAATTAATGTTGATGTACTAGTTGTAATTACAGCAAGTGAGGTATGATCTATGCAGTTAGCTAGGGGAAAGACAGGAGAAGCTCCTCAGTGCTAGTGGGAGATTTAATATGCTTTGTTAAATTAATAGCCTTTGCATAACAATCAATTTACAGTTTAAAGGGCAGAGGCGGTGGATGTAAAAATCATTATGCATTCATTTCAGTGACCCACTCAATATTTTAGTTGGAAGAAACCACTAGCATAATGTTCATGGAGTAAATTGCAACGTTTTAAGACAAAAAACTCAACATGACAATTGTGTATGTAATGCTTGTTGCAATACCCATTTCTAAGCCATAAGGTTGCAGTGATCCCTTTTCCAAACACAACATGGCTTTAGTGATGGGCTGGTGTTTGCTCACAGATGTTTATCCAAACCAAAGATGATGCTGAAGAGAGGGTTTTCCTGCATGTCAAGCATAAATATTTTGACCTTTGTGACCCTACCTTGAAATTTCTTTGTCCTGAGTTAGATAGGGTTCCCCAAAAGGAGCAATCTGGGATATTTTTTTTCTTATTGTGGGCATTCAGGGTCTGGTTTTGCCTGTAGTTGTTCTGTTTGTGGTCTTTGTACTAATGCTCACTGTAGGGAGAGATTAGTCATAAGATGATTATGCATCTAAGTGCTTCTGGTGTGCCTAAAGCTAGAAATGTTCTGGTGTATACAAAGGAAACATTAATCAAGGCATCTTACAGAGAATTAAGGGAGGAAGTAGTTTTGTCTCCTGATTACTACGTAAGTTTCACTGCGCAGTGCAGGAAAAGTCAGGGAGGGAGGCAGAAGGTGATAGAAAGAGGTTGTTCTTCTGTTCTCAGAGAAAGCAAGGCCAGATTGCTGTGGGTGGCAGTGGTAGGCAACTTCCACAAAAACAGCACAAGGGGGGCAACTTTAGGGACTCTTCAGGGCATGTGAGCTTTGAGTTAGATTGTAGGGACAAACCAGCCATACTCCTGAGCTTGCCAAAGCCGCTGAGAGAAGTCCTTCCTGTTGCATGTGATCTTAATAAAGCCGGTTCCTTCGCTGCAGATGTTTGTCTTCAGCAACCCACAGTACTTGATTTTCCAGCCTGGACTGATTGTCAAGCTGAGCAGTATGGCATGAGGGTATGGCAATGCTTAAAATCGGAGCACTCCTGAAGTACCAGCATTTCGGTGGATTTGTCTGGAATGTGTAGAGGACCGGGAGAGTAGGACACCACGGAGCTGCTGGGACTGGTTTGGGATCCAGGAGAGCAGGGGAACATATCAGGGACCAGCGTGGGTGAGGAGAAGTCCCCTTGCCAGCAGCACAGAGTATAGCCGACCCTAAATAATTCTGGAGGATAACTGACACCTGCCCCATTGCTTCAGGTTCCAACTAACAGCACAACAGCCCAAAATACCGTGTCAGCTGTAATATGTGTGTTTTGCCATTTCTCTAACAAACAAACATGAATTGGGTGGAGAAGAACATTGCCTGCACTGCCACCTTTCATCGTATCAGGTTTTATTTAACTGCTAGTGGGGGTTGGTCGTCCAATTATCTATATTATTAATAGGCATTTTTGGGAATAGCTTTCAGAAACAGATTTCACAGACTTCCTGAATTGATTGTGGTGGTTCAGATGCTGTAAATCACCAGCACATCACTGAAGTAATAATTTACCCTCATTGAGGATCTGAGCTGCTGTTTTTCCTTATGAATACTTCGAACTGTAATCACTAGAAATGTATCTGCTAACAATTTTCCTTCTCATTTCATTCATGAAATTTTTACCTCCTCAGGGTTAATTGGATCAGGAAATGTCAGTATCTTTAGATTTAATTTTCTCTATTGATGCAGGTTTTGGAGTGAATGACTTCTGTGAATACATAATATGGTTTAATTTAATTTCTGGGAAATACTTAGTGACCAGAAAAAGAGAAGGTTTTTTGAAACAAGATTTGAATAAATTAAGAGCCCCTCCTAACTAGCACAGCCTTCTTGACTATACAAACCCCCTAATTAACTATTTATAGAGAAGTACATATTTCCAATCTATTTTGAAGTGCTAGAAATGAGAGTAAGCAAACTAACCTACCCACCAGTTTGCAGAGGGTAGGGACAACACAATATCTGCACAGTGTTTAGCTGTGTGGTAATGATATATCAGGAACTTTGAAAATTTAAAGAAGAAGCCAGGAAAATTCCATCCCTAGAAGCTTCAAGCCCAATGCTGAAAACTACCATTATCTTCCCAGCAAGCACAAAAGGCCCCGAAGGCAGAGCAGCTGTGTGAAAGGCATCTCTGCACCAACACTGATCATCTGTAAGTGTATTAGTTGCTGCCCTCACCCAAAATGGGTCCAGTGCCAGAGGAGGAGAGCGGTGACAGTTCCCATTTGCTTTAATGGCAGCCACGAGGTTTCCTGATAAAGAACTTTTATTCTTGCCCCATTCATCTTCGTTGGCTGCTCCTGAAGCTGCCTGGGAGTGAAAGTCCCATTGGGCTATTGCACTGGGTTAAGTTCACCGCTTTCATTTGTCCTGTGTTCCATGGCGGTTTGACACAGACTTCTCATTTGCTGTGTTTTTTGTTTTTAAAAGGTAAAGCAGCCTCAAAGACAGGGTTAGTAAGAAATTTATTTCATGCTGCTGAGTTATTTATTTCTTTCTAAGCTCTTGTGAACAGCCCCCATTTAATAGCCCATTACAGCTTAGTACTGTTAGCACAGAAGAGGCAATCCTGAGAAGTGCTGTGGTTAGTGGCTCTGTCCTTACACTCTGTATTACCTTTCCTTCATTTTTATGATCAAGACCACAGAGTAGAAGGCCAGAAATGACCTGGGCTGCAAACTTCATGGTGCTTTAATCTGTCAGGACTAACAGCTGGGTAAATTCATAAGAGCTAGAGTAAAGGCTCTTCATTACAAAGTTAGTTTCCTGAAAGGGTTTGTGAATTCTGCATCAGTTGGAATCTTCAATTTAAGACATGTTGTCTTTCTAGGACAATTCTCCATCTCATCTGCTGGATTTGGAGGGAATGCAGGAGCAGCGGGTGAAATTGCTTGCCTTGTGTTACATAAGTGGTTTGTTGACAGAATGGCAATTTTTGGCCTTCTGGAGTTTTGGCCCAATTTTGATTTTTACCTTCTTTCTCTTCCCTGAGCCCCCGCAGAACTGGTTTCTGTGAAGCATCTGCCATGTCCTGAAGCAACCTCCAAAATATTGATTTAGAAGTAAATTTGGGTTTCAGAATAACAATGTTATCTTCAAATCAGCCGTGAAACATTTGAAGATCAAAATCACTCATGTCTAGAAGCCTGTCTTCTATAGTTGCTTATTTCTTATCAGATACTTCATCACCACTGAACTTTTGTATGTTTTCTAGATAATCACACCTTAATGTTATGAAAGTAGATTTAGTACAAGGCATTATTCTTGAAACCCTTCACACCCTCCTATCTCACAGAGGTGATTCTGGGCAAAGGCTGGATTATTTAGATGCCTAACACTGAACACATCTCCCACCCTCCTGTTACATCCCTTTGGAAAATTGCCACTGGCATGTACTGTTCATCATCCCCTACAGCTCTCAGAAGCTTTATGTTAATTGAAGCCAGCTTGGGCAGTCAGACCCTTATGGACAGATATAACAAGTAGCTCTCTGAGTAACTGAGTTAATGAGGCCTCAGTCTCTTGTGGATTTGTGGCTTATGTTGGATTCACTGATGTTTGGTAATAACTGAGTTCATAGTACTGCCCTTCTGTCAGAGGACAGCTACAGATTCCCTCCTTTCTTTAGCCATTGATCTGTTAAGATGCAACTTTTAAGAAAATAATATTCTCAGGGCTTCCGATGCCTGTTGGAGTTCCTTGACTTTTGCAAATAGTACAAGAGGCATTTGGAGGGAGGATAAAACAGGATAGACACAGATGCAGACACATAGAGAGATGTCTTTTGGAAACCAAACCAGATATTTCAGGTGTATTATAGAATCTTAGTAGCGTGAGCTACATTTTGTCTCAACAAGGAAAAAAGTGTCTGATGTATTAAAAAAATGAAAATACAAAAGAAGGTCCATTTCTGTGGTTTTTTTGCTACCATTTTTTACTGTATAATGAGGTGAAGTCTTGTAGGTTGAGTCTGTCCATCTCAGCCTTTCTCTGAAAAAATATAATGGTAATCTAAGATGGTACAGTCTCAGGGAATTAACTGCAAACCAACAATTATTCTCTTTTACCCAAAATAAAGGCAAAAGAATTGAACTGTGAGCACACCATATAGCACATGGAACTAAAGGCTCTGCTGCTGTTAGCTTCCAGTTGGAGAGAAGGCCATGCTGATGTGGATGGCAGAAGAACCTGTCTGGCTGAGGGTCAAATGTTGGAAGGATCAGTGCCCGTAAGCTGGAGCAATGCAGTGATAGATATCTTTGAAAAACAGGCCGGGATATTGGTGGCACAGTGTGTGGCATGGTTTGTGTGTGTGACTGACAGGCAGATACATCACTGCTGCTGCTTCTCATGGAGCTTCAGTCACTGAGAGTCCTCTGCCAAAAGGTACTCAGTTGAGAGGAACTCGCCCAAATTGATCCGAGTGGTCAAAAAGAGATGAGCTTCTGCCACAAGTTTGTACTAAGAAATGTAAGAGAAAAGAAAGCAAATTACAGACCTGAGGAAAATCTTTTTCCTTTGTTATTGTCCAGTGGCACTTCCCAGCTGAACAAGCCATCCAGATTACTTGCCGTCAAGCCCGTGGCTTAAATAACTGTGGGAATGAGAGAGCATCAGTACAGGAATTCTGACAATTATCCTGGGGTTAAATAGTGTGAAATAGTAAGTGAAGGAAATGTTAGAGTATTGGTCTTTCTGCATAGTAAATAAAGTAACAGTTGAAAGAAATTGTGTTCTGGTGTGTATCTGACCCAGTACACAGCCCACTCCTGCTCTGGAGGGATTTTGCCACTGACATCAGTGTGAGCTGGCTGGCAGTTCTCCACTGACACGGCTTGTGGTATTGCTGAGACAAAATGATGATGGACACAGCTTTTCTGTTACCTTGGCAGGGCGTAAGAGGTGATATGGATGTTTTATATTTGTAACCTGTTCCCCAGCCTGCTTTCCACAGGGTGGGCCTTGACTTTCTGAACGCCTTCCTGCACAATCAGCACAGCCTCGCCAGGTCATGTCTTTTTGGAGAAAGTATCCCACTCATCTGCTTTCGTTCTGAGCCACTTACCAGCAGTTCTAGAGGTAGAGAGATGAGACTGCCTTTTTGGGAACACGGACAAAAAATAGCTCATTGTTAGCATTCCAAACCCAGCTATTTAGACCTGGATTATTTTTAAATATTTTGCCTTCAGACACATGACTAGCTGTATTTTCCTCCTCTCCCTTTTCTTTTTTTAAAGTTAGCTTTAATTTTGCATCTTCTCCCCGCCCAGCTGTACACAGCCAAGAGTTTCTGAGCAAAGAGATGTTTATTTACATTATCAAATTAAGTGTTACCTGCTGCCTCAGAGATGCTGTTGGCCGCAATGGGAACCCGAGGACATTTTGAGCCTGGGTATTTGTTTGCAGGGTGGTTTTCTGGGCAGTTGAATTGACAGGAGGCAGGGCAGCGGTGAGTGGAAAGCTGCAGCCACCTCATTTCACCCGGCTCTCATCACATGCCGTCACGTAAAGTGCCAGATGAAGGCTCAGCCCATGGCGGTCCCATCCAGTGTGCGTGTCTGGGCTCTCAGGTACAAAGCCTTTCACCAGGAGCTGTGTGAAGGGGTTGCAGTGAAATGCTGCTGCTGAGTGTGGGCTGTCTTACAGCCACTTCACAGAGGGGGCCGTGATAACAAATAGGGCTTTTGGAGAATGTGGTGTCCTGCTCTTTGGAACTGCTCTGTGACTGGGCAGCTTCGCCTTCTTTGCTTTCCCAGTAGCCTAAAAGAGATGGGAAAACGTGGAGACTCTTTTCAGGAAATGTGTATTATCCTAAAGAGTTTTTCTTACCTCAGTGACTGTCCCCCAGAGAAGCAACAGACCTCGTGGTTTGGGATGCCCACCCAGAGGTTGGGTTAACACTTTTTACTGCTGTGCAGAGCCCTTCCTCTTCCTGCACATGGTGAGAGAATAAAGCTTGTAACTCAGGGAGGAGACATAATATCTGCTTGTAAAGGGTAAGAAAGAACTGCTTGTTGGATGGGTATAAAAGAAACCTTTAATTCCAGCCAGGATAGTCTAATGCTTTAGCCAAGTGGTGGTAAAGAGCAAAGTACCACCAGGCTCTTGTATGGGAATGCAGGGGGGCTTTTGGGGAGACAAATGCTGGTCTTTACCCTCACAGAGCAGCAACGGTTATCTTATTGATCACACTGTGAGGCTGACTTAAATGGCATTTTAAAGGAAACTGAAATTATTTATATGTGCTATAATTAG
>NW_020955976.1:6813-128584 GCF_003031625.1 Empidonax traillii | reverse complement strand
CTGTGAAACTTTGATTTCCCGTGTCATAAAATGAACTGTCATTTCTGTCTTTCTTTTTCAGAAAACCCCCACAGCTCATGCCATGAAGGAGGAGAACTTTCTTCGTCGCAGGTTCTCCCTCTGTCCGGCGTCATCCACTCCTCAGAAGGTCGATCCTCGCAAGCTGACGCGCAATCTGTTCTTCGGGACCGACAATGACATCTACCCACTCAGCCCAGGTTGGTTTCTGGTGTGTCAGTGCAGAAAGTGTGTCTCAGGTGCTTGACTGCAAGGAGATAATTTAGCATGCTGCCAAGAATGTGAGAGAAGCTGCTGCCACACAGATATTACTGGATCCCACACAGTGCTGCTTTCGTGATGCTGTTGTTTTTCATTACTGTGGCGTTAAGAGTGAGTGGAGGGCATCAGAGTTGGGGTTTGTAACTGTTTGAACACTGCATGGCCTCACATTTAAAAAACTACTAATGTTTTCAGGCGCTTCCACTTCGAGGCACTTGATGTGTTTCACCCTAAGCGTTGGACTCATTTAAGATTTACTTGCTCCGTTTGCAGACATTTAATGGCAGATTTTCCCTGTTCAGATTTAGAGCCTAGGATAAATATTACAAGAGCAGACTTTCTGTGGTTAATGTTCTGTAAATATCCACAAGCGCTACAAGTATCAGGAGTCTTGACAGGTTGCGATGAATGGCAGACTGGCTTTAAGCGTTCTCTTTACGTCTTTTTTTTTGCTTTGAATTTCCTAGCACCCCTTTTGAAGGAAAAGGAGCTCACCTCATTGTTTCAGAATTTGTTGCTCTCAATAAACATTCAAGTCTTTCCTTGATTGCAGTCTGCAGACAATGCTTCCGTTCCAGTCTGTAAACAAGTGCTTCAGGAGGCAGTCACAAGTTTGTAGAGCTGTCATCTGCAGCTGCCATGTCAGTGCTAAATAGTCAAACCTCACAGCACCTTCATGAGGTCTCAAAACTGATATCTAGAGAGAGAACATAGCATCTGTCAGAAGGTTTCAGTGTTCATATAAATGTAACACCCAGCAGACTCTCTGGGCTTTTCAGAGGTAGGGCAAAACAAGGTCTGGATTTCCTGAGCTAATTGTCTTTAAGTGCAAATGTTTCACGGACCGCTGATTTTGCAGGTATTTTTGTTTGTGAGTGTCTGCTTCAAGGCAGTGGGGAGCCTATTTTCAGCAGTGCTGACTAATCCTGGCTGTCACTGAGGCCCCTGGAAGCTTCAACAACCTTTTGGTAATCAAATTGAAAACAACTTAAAATGGGACACCTAAAATCTCATACATTTCAGACCTGGAGGGACTTCTGAACCACTAGCTGCCCATAAGTACAGTCTGTACAAATGTTGGCAAGTAAACAGCTCACTTTTGCTATCCTTGGGAGCTGAAGGACTGATTTTCCAGGCTGTAGTCACTTCCCCTTGCTTTCAAGAAGATGGAGAGCCATAGCTTACAGTTTGCCCATTCTTCAGTTCTTACCAGAATTTTCAATGCTAAAAAAGTTACTGACTTCCTCACAGTGGTATTTCAGAGCTGTAATCTTTTAGAAACCAGGAAGGTTGACGGTATTAGTCTGAAGGAGGTGACTGGAAGAGTTTGTTTCTTCCTCAGCTTCCCCCATCACCTTGTTTCTCCTTGATCCCTGCTGGCAGCCAAACCAAACAGCCTTTGCTGGGCTTAGCAGAAAAAGTGCCTTGAGCTAGGCAGGAGCTTCTGTTCTGCTGCACAGTTCTCCCAAGTAACCTCCAGCATGTTGTCAGTGAGGGAGGTAGCCCTCAGTATTGCAAAGGAAGAGCACAGGCCGAAGGATTTGTAAAGGAGAGAATATCTCTCTAAAGCAGAAATTATACTGCTTCAGCAAGGGAATTTCTTGCAGGGAGCCTGGGGTTTTGTCTATCCTGACACTTCCTTTACTCCTTTCATTTCTTTCCCTGTCCCCATGGAGTTGCAGTCTCTTTGTTCTTGTATTTGCTGTAAGGAGTAGCTGTCACTCTTCACGTTCCGTTGCTATTTACTGTGGTGGGCTCTCCTTTCACTGCTTTACTGCTGCTTCTGCCTTGTTTTCCTCTGAGCCTCTGTGCTTCCCCCCACCTTCTCCCATCCCTATGGAGGACGCTGCTATCACCGTAGATAAGCCCCAGGTCTATGTCCATAAGCTGCATCCACTATTTCTCTGTTCTCTGTTTTCCTGTGTTCTTGAGGCTTTTCCAGTGGTCTGTGTTTTGCTGCCTGCCCCCAGCAGACTTTCTTTATGTGAGCACTGGGCTGACTGTGTTGAGTGGGTGCAGTGGGCAGCAAAGCCCAGTGATTTCGTGCCAGGAATTTAGTGGCTGGAACTGCAGGTCTTACAGCACCATCACCTAGGATTCACCCTCCAACAATAAAAGTGTGCTAGTAAATACTTCAGTGAGTAGGGAGCTACACTATGGTGATTCAGTTCAGCAAGAGGATTTTTTCTCTTGAAGGAAATATATGGGAAATGCAGAGGGCACTATCTGAAATAACACTTTTTACTTTTTGCCTCTTGCTTGCATACAAAAGTACTAATGGTTCTTGTAACTGAAAAAAAATGGAGTAGGACATTCTCTTTTTATAGGAAGTTCACAAGCTAGAAAGACATGAATTCTTGTTCCTTGTTCATGTTTGTCTTTCACTTAGCCATGAGGAGAGAGAACTTTTCTCTATTTTCTATTTCAGAGAATAGGAAATTTATTGGGTGAGTAGCTAAAAGAATTTTTAGAGAATCTCTCTTTTTGACCAGGCTGCAAGATCACACAGAGTCTTTAATGAAAATTTAGCCTAGCTTATCTGCATCCTGAGAGGTGTATACAAATACGGGAATTTTACTGTGAAAGATACACAGAAACTACGTTTTGATCAGGGTGTGCTTGTTGGGCCATGTGGCTGATATTTACAGCAGAAACAGATGTTATTGGCAATAATTTCACATATCAGGGCTTGTATTTCCTCTTGTTGATTAGTCGTGCTTGCTGTATCATTCTTTATAAAGGGGAAAGGCAAATGCACTTGTAGGATTGATGCCCAGCAGAAAACCAAAGAAAAGGAATGTTTACTTTCCTGGAAAGGAACTAAATATTTATTTTCCCTGTTCATGACAATAATGAATAAAAAGAAGGTATCAGTAATTATACTCTGTAAGCACAAGACTGGAGTGTTGACCATTTTCTTCACAATGTGGTGAACACTGTTTCTGTAAGCACCACTGATTCCCAAAACCTTTTTTGTTATTTGGTGCAAAACTTTTGGGCTACTTTGTGGAGGAACCTTCTTTGCTGCCCTGGTAGCAGCCAGCACTTTAAGTTGAGAGATGTTCAGCTTTATTTCTGCGGTGGGCATTATGTTTTCTTGATCAGGGAGATAAGAACTTCAGCTTCTATAGCCAGTTAATATTTAGCTTCTTTGTATGTCTTTAAGTGGTTTCCTATTTATTTTCTCGAGACAGCTGTACCTGTTGTGCTCAGGGTGGGTCTCTCGCTGGACTTTCTGTGCACTTAACTATGTGTGTGGGGGTTTTTGACAGACTTCCACATAATTTCAATGAAATTTGCTTTCCAAACAACAACTGGCTCTCTCCTTCTTCATGGCTGCAGCGAGTCTGCTTGGGACTGACAGCAGAGATAGCTCTCCTGTGAAAAACAACCTTTCCTTCACAATTCCCAATAGACTTAATGAGTTTGGTGTAAGAAACTGGTATATGTTGCTTCATAAACATACCTTATGAAGCCTTATAAATGTTACGATAAGAATGAACAGTCGCATGTTCCGTTTTTTTCCATAATGCTCTGTGAGTGGGATGATCCAGAACCTCAGGAATGATGAAAATCTCATTGTTCAGGTGCAAATCCTTTTACCTGCATTACTGAGAGAAGGCAGAAACGTCTCACGTTCAGGCTTTTTTTATGGATACAAGCTTGGAGTTAGGCTTTCTTTAAGAAATGAGGCATCATAATGAATGGATGTGAATTCTGTTGTGCTAATAGACACCATTCCCTTGGAGCAGGCAGCAGCTGATTCCCATTAACTTTACTTGAACTTTTAGACCATATGTTACTTTCCCATACATGCGCAGAAAAAACTCTTCATGGGAAACAATTGCAGCAGCTACATGGCTTTGTGAGTTTTTTCCAACCTCCTCTGTTGGGGAGAGTGGGGGCTGTAAAGAGACAAACACCATCCGATAAAGAAAAATACAGAAATGCAGGTTCTAATCCTTACACAGCAGTGCTCATGGCCGTCCCACTTGTCATGGTAGCACAAAGGGACTGTCAGATCTCTGACCACTGGGGATTTTTTGGGGATTTTCTGCTGCCCACAAACATTAGGTTTCTGAGTGAATTATTTAGGGCTCAGTGTTTCCAGGGGAGGAATCACAGCAGGGACACTAGGCTGGGATATAGGTGCCCTGTTGCTGCACCACCTTCCTATGTGTCTGTGTAGGTCCTTCCTCCTCTTCGCTTCCCCACGTGAGCAGCGCACGTGCCATCACTTGTCACTATGTGGAGAGTTCAGCACCTTCTAGGAACAGTTATCCCACAAAGCCTTTTCTCAGATTTAAGAGCTGATACCCCAAACTGCCTGTTAGTGCCTGCATGAAAGGCACTGTTTTGTCCTGCTTCCTTAGTGGCAAAACCCTGTAGCGCAGTTGCAGATCTGGTTATAACAGGACATGCTTGTCCTCTCATGTGTCCCAAGATGGAAGTGCGGGGCATGGCCATGGGGATATTTATTTTTCAGTGAGCTTCTTGTGGCTGGCTTTTCTTACAGTGTTTGGCTTCTTAAAAGGCTGCTCTGATAATTCCAGGAGAAATTATGGCTTCTGACACATCTGTGACAACTTCTGCTGTCTTCATGAGAATGAGAGTTTTCCCTTTCTGGTTTTACATTATGTGGTGTTTATTTCCAAGGCTGGCCCACATGGTGTTAGAAATGTTTTCAGCAGTTCCCATGTTTGCAGTGTGCTACAAATGGATTATATTTCACTGTCTCGGTGGTTCTTTACTGTATCCCATATTCTGAAGCTCTGATTGCCAATGATTTTGAGAAGAAAACTACACTGCAATTGATTAACAGTGACTATCTTGGCACTTAAAAATCTAGTCTCATCAGAGACTATTTTTTGCTTTTTTTCTCAGTAAAAGCTCTATGCTTTTACTTTCCTGTAAGGACATGATTACAGTTGGCAAAAAGAACAGGATTTATCATAGCATTTTATTGCTTGGACTAGCACTACACATACTCATGCCAGTATATAACGTATGCAAGCTTAGGATATTTGAGTAGTGGGAATATATCTCTACAATGATTGGGAAATGCCATAGAGTTCATAAATGCTACTTGTAAATTGTAAATCTTTCTTATTTTAACAAATAACTTGGTCGGAAGACATCAATCTTGTACAAGTTGCCTTTAATTTGGTTTTACTAATTATGCCTAGATGCTGTTCTGCCGTCTGTAACATTTTGTGATAGTGGTTATTATTTGTCCAACAAAGCATGCTATCAAGTGCATCTGTATGTAGTTGCCAGATACTGACCACGGAGGATTGAATAGCTGCTTATTAACTGAGTTGCATTTATTATTTTCTCTGAATGAGGCATGGGGTATGTAAGAAAAGAACAGACTGCAGTAATGTAATTAAAGACTGCATCATAATGCAGACACAGAAGGGAGCTGATTAAGGACGCATAAGCAACCTTATTTCTGGCTTTTTTTCCAGCCTTCATATGCTGGAATTTTCAGCCATCATTTTGGGTTTACCACTGTGTTTTGAGGCCTAACTTTTGAGCATCTTGTTGCATGGCCCAAGCAGGTGGATCCAGGCTATTTCAAGCTCTGCAAGATCCCTCTCTGTGATTGTGGTGTGCCTGCTCTTTCTCATGACAACTTCCTTTGCATGATGTTAGCAGTAACCCTTTCTAAAACCATGACAAGCCATGGTTTTGCACAGAATTTCTCTAGTTTTGAATTACTTTTTTTTTTGTTGCAGGAAAAGAAGTGGAAGGAAATAGCCCATCGGCACTGAAGGATGAGACACCACAGACTCCAAACTCAATCAGCAAGGTACTCTGGGATAGGGATCCATTCCCTGTCTTCTTTTCATTTCTTCTCAGGCTGCTAGTTATCATTCTTACTCTCGTTTTCAAGTCCTTGAGAAAGCCTCTCCCTCTGTTCATTCAGGAACTGTGTGTGCATGTTTTGAGAGTAAGAATGAGTGGGTTTGCATGGTTGGGATGACAAATAAGCCTGCACTTTCCTCTGACTTGATTGCACCTACCGCATATTCTTCTGTTTAATTGGGCCTCGTTCAGAAATGTAATTAGATATGAATAATTATGGTTGAAAGGTTGATTTTGTCAGCAGAGGTATCTCCTGCTGTTCCTGATCAGTCATGAACCTTAATTGTTTTGGAAAAGAAGACTGTAGTATTTAGTGTAGTGCGTAGCATCTGAAATGGTGAATCGAGGTCCTGGGAGAGAGCTTTGGGAAGCAGTGTAACAGGAGAGGAACACAAACTAACCAATATTTCCTGAATGCAGCTTTTCCATCCAGCCTGTTACAGAGAGGTAAAACTGGATCTAAAGCCTCTGGATCTCGGTGTTCAACACCTGCCTCTACATCAAGAGTTACGTAGTGCCTGGGTTTGATTTCCTGTAGAGATGGAATCAACCTCATAAAGTGAGATCTGGCATTGAGATTCATGTACGGGCTTTTTTGGCCGCAGATCCCTAACATGTTTCTGGAGGGTAACTGGAAACAGAAGCAAGACCAGTTAATAAACTTTTAAATAAATTTATTGAACTGTGAAGCTGTAAAATGCAAGCGACACTAGCTGAAATGAAAATATAGCACAAAAGAAACAGCTGCAGACAAGTGATTTCTTATAAGACATGAAAATGATTTCTGCATCCTCCAGTACATTTGTCTGCACTTGCCAGGAGCTTGCAGGTTGCTCTCCTGGGATGCCCTGGCACAGGTCAGCACAGGGAGATGGTGATGAGAGGAGCTGTAGGAGTATGCTGCAAGGACTTGTGTACATGTCTTCTGCTATTGCTGGAACCTGGCAAGCTGCAAACCAACCTTGGCTTTGCTTTTTCAGGCAGGTTCCTCTAGGAAGATCAGCCTCCCACTTATCTTAGCAGTGGAGAAGCCCAAGGACCAGGTAACTGCATCCAGTTTTAAAGCTCGATGTTTTGGATGCCTTACAAGGAGTGGTGTTGAATTTGTAATGACTTAAGAATATAAAAAAGAAGGAATTTTTCTGGACAGGACAACTCAGAGCACTGAAATGCTGTCCAAAAGGGAGTTTGATTTGTGAGATGCAGGATGAATCCAAGAGTAGGGATGTATTTATGAGAGGTTTCTGGGTTGAGAGCATGGCTTAGCTGTGTTTTCCCAGCCTCTGGGCCTGCCTTGCTAATTAGTCTCCCACAAATGTGTTTTTGAAAGGAGAAACACCCATGGAAAATTTGAGTTTTCTGCCATGCTTTGTGTTCACTGGGGAGCTGTTGGTGGTCTCTCTTTGGCTGTGCCAAGAGTAGTTGTTAAGAAGAGTTAAGAGAAAATGCCCAACACTAAACAACTGCATCAGATTTTTGATTCAAAATAAATGGGGGTCTGGACATGAACTTTGCTTTCACTAACCTAAGCCTTTGGTTTTACAATAATCAGAATTTCTCTGGAACACCAGAGGACTAAAAGCAGATATGAGGATACCAAAACACTGAACTTCAACTTGCTCACTCATTTGCAGTGTTGCAATTGCTTTGGCTACTGAATGGGCCAGGGCTGGGTGTTTCTTTCCTGCCCAAATGTTCTGCTTAGACACATCATGTTTGATTTGGAGACCTTCTTCACTGAACCTGTGCTGTAGCATTTTTCATTCTCACTTCACTCTGCTTCACCTTGCTGTTGTATACAGTACCTTGCTCATCTGCAGCCACATAACTTGTCTTCTGTCAAGCTTTGCAACATCAGTGACAGTAGGGAGTCCTTATTGTCAAATGTCTTGACCTTAAAATTTTAGGCAAACTGATGGTCAGTTTGCTTAATATGTAATTTTTCACATCCACTCAGCTATAATGCTCTAAAATGAAACTTTACTGTCAGGTGTCCAGAACTGTAAGCAGGGATCTGTCACGCTATTTCACTTTAAAAATAAATACTGATTCCACCTACTTGAATCAAAGGGAAGCGTGTGTGCTAACTGGGACATGTTTAGATTCCTGTTAACAAGGGGGGAATAATTCTTAGAAACTGAACCGTAGGATGTGCAGGTTTAATTAATGGATTCAAAAGTAAATGTTGTAGGTAGCAGATCCGTGCCACGAATACTTGCCCTTCTTTTGGCACAGTGGATGTAACAAACCGTGTTGGAAATCAATGTTCTTTCAGCAGCACGATTTTCATGTACCACACCACACTGACTCTTCACTCAGTAATGAGAAGGAAAGGAAAGCCAGTTGAGTGATTTGATCCCTGGACTGGGGCTTAAGAAACATCAAATTCCCAACTCTGCCTTGGATTCCCTGCACTTTCTAGGGCAGATAAATTGTTTTTCCATTTCACATCTTCATCAGTGAGGTGGAAACAGTTTTGCATTTTGTTCACTCAGGCCGTATCCGCATTGCATGGTGGAACAGGCTGCAGGTTTCCCAGGATAGTGTGGAGAATGTATTATAAAAACCCTATAAATGCCTGTGAACTTGTGAGCTGTGAATCCATGTAACTGCAACCACGGAGCCCTGTGCTCACAGGTGGACTGCTCTCTTATGTCTGAGGTGTGAACACATCCCAACTGTCCTGTCTGGACAGACAGTCAAATATTTGATGCTGGAACATTTGCTTTCAGCGTGTTTGTGTGGTTCTTAGCACTATATATATTTCTGATTTCAGTTGTGGCTTCTCACCCCATATTTTATTAAAACAAATTTAAGGCACAGTTCAGCTACATGTTACATTGCTAACTTTCCTGCAGCGTATTTTCTCCTACTTAATTTTTTTAAAAGGAGTCTCTTTTATGTCGTTTATCAAGGGGAAAAAATTACTAGCTTATTTATTTCAGATTGTTTCTCATATTAGTTTCTCTCTTGTTTTAGAGCCCTTTAGCATTGTTTTCTGGGACCAGTACTCATAGTTGGGTGTGAAGGTATAACCAAGCCTCAAGCTCATCATGCAGACAGGTAGTACAGTTAGAACACACCTGACAATGACAGGAGGTGCCTTTCTCTCATTTTGTGACTCATTCAGCACTGTCAGAATCCTATAAGGCACCTTTTATTGCAGTATGCAGTGCTGCATGTTCTTTCTCTTCCTTTCCTGTGCTTACTTATTAATTCTACTGGATGGAGGGCAGCTGGAGTCCCTTGCTATGGATGCAGGGCCCACAAAGAGTTGAGGTGTATTTTAAGGGATAGTGAGAATAATCTTGAAGCTGGATCTCAATAGTAATTCACTTCTTCCAGTCCCTTGCTAATGCCACAATGAAGTCTGTCAGACTGTAGGAGTGTGGCTGTTGCATGCATGATATATATGTGAGGGCAATGCGTTGTGAATGAGTTTTTCTACATGCCTGAATTGTTCAGGCCTTTATTGTGTGATTTTTAATCTGAAATATGAATCTCACTGACTGCTCGAAATTTATTTCAGCCACAAAGTAGTTTGAAACAGCTCATATCGATCATTTGAAATTTAAGCTGCAGTTCCCATGCTGTCTCAAGTTTACTCTTCTATATCTGTGAATCATGCTCTTAACCTCTGAGGTAATTCGAGACATGGTTACCTTTGGGACTACCATAAAACATCATTTACAAATGTGGAAACCTACAAGGCTACCTTTCCCTCTGTTCTCCCTTAGCCAGCAAACCAAGGAACCGATTGTCAGACAGATCCAGTTTTTCAGGGATCACCTTTCAGATATTCAGGAGTGAAACATCCTCTGTGTGTGCTAAGCACAGCTTTGTAGGAGAATCTGGTGCTTCCAGGTAGTGTTATGCTCAGCTGGACCCTTGCTGGCTTTTCATTACCATACTTCATGCTCTCAGTGTTGTGGATGGAATTGTTTTGCAGTCAGTTGTCTCTGTCAAGACTTACACTCAGTTCCTGTGCCCTGGCTTGGTATACCTTGCTTTAGGGTAATCACTGTTGTCGACAGAGGGCTTTGCAGCTGATTTAAAGTGAGCAGAGATGTAGCCTGGAATATCCTGGAAAAATCACATGGAGAAGGGGTGGGGTTTTGCACTGAGAAGTAGAAAACATGGAGCATCCCTAACTTGTGTTGGTGCACACAAGCTCTGGCGCTCCCAGGTACCTCACAGAGGTGAACTTATACAGCAATAACTGTTCACAGAAAAGAAGTCTCAAAGTTGATAGCTTTGGGTAAGCAACAGCAGTCCTATCGTGTCACCTTGGGTCATGTGATCAAAATTCTTTATACTAGTATTTCTGATGGGGAAGATGAGGGTAAATGGAGGTGCTGAAATTGAAATGATTTATTAAACAATTTAGCAAAACTTACATTGAATCACAGGTCTAGTTGTTCTGCATTGTTTACATTTGTTTAAGCTCAGCCTAGGAACAAAAGATGTGCCTAAAGCCGAAGGGGAAAGCAAAACTTTGCTTCAGCTTTCTGTGTGGCGCTACATCTGTAAATGTCAAACAGCATTTTTCTCAGTGTGCAACTTCCTGTCTCAGCTCAGATGTTCTTGAAATATTCTCAACTTGTAGAATGATCTTCCCGTGCAAGGCACACCTGAATGACCAAATAGAAATCCTATGAGGTCTGTGACTTGTTCTTTATTTACTACCATTTAATGCAGTGGAGCAAAACGTTCCACTAAACAGGAGTATAACTTGATATTTGGAGTTGCTTGGATGGCTGAATTTCACCAGTGACTTTCACCAGATGTTGCTGTCATGTCAACTGTTTATTTTTTCAGGCTTCTCAGTTTGTGCTAATCATTGTGCTATTTCAGAGTTGTAAACACAGTTGCCGTATCTTTGTAACATTTTTGAAATAAGACAGATTTTTGTGTTTTTTGGTTGTTTTTTCTTTCAAACTGGAAAGTTTTAGGTGAAGATTATTTAGCTTGCTATAAAGCAGCATATCAATTGAAGGGTAATCCTTCCTAATGCAAAGCTTGTTTGCCAGTAAGAATTGTTTCACTAATTCTGCTGTGCTTTGGATGAGATGTTAATTCACAACAAAAGTAAAAAGTTTTTTAAAAGAATTGCCTATAATTAACTAAAACTAAAATTGCTTAAATTTGGTTGAGATATACGTGAATATTCACATCAGTAACAAGGAGTTTCTGACTTCTAATGGAGCTAATAAATGCAGCTTTTCCATAGTTTTTATGCTATGTCAGGAACTTTTGTTTAATTTTTTTTATTATTATTTATGTGTGATCAAGTTTTTTAGCAATTAAATGTGGAAAAAATGCTGGAGAAATTACATGTGGCCAAGGTCATGTCTCCTGTTGCTTTAGTGAAGCATAACTTTACAACTCCAGCTACTTTTGCTCTGCCTTCAGGTTCCCATCTGGTCTTGTCTTTCTCTCACTTGCACACAAAGAGTACAAAAGGGCAACTTCTAAGCTATCACTGCTGTTAATATGCAGAGCACAGCTTGAGAATGACTTTATGTAAATGTTTCTGATTTGGAATAATTCTGTCTATTGTGCAGCAAGGATTGCTTGCACTAAATAACAGGATATTCCTCTTGCTGTTATCCAAGGCACGGATGGCATGCTGATGGGCTGGCATCCCCCACACCAGAGTTGATCACAGACTATTTTTCTGTGAAATGATTTGATTCCTCTTGGAAATGAAGTCACTCAAAAGACACTGGATCAGAACAGCCCTATTGTGAGGACTCTGTATGCTCTCTTACAAAGTCTGGCAGAAGTGTGAGGCTATTGTGATGACTACTAACAATCAGCAGTGAATCTCAGAGCTCCGTGACTGAGATGGAAAAGAACAGAAATGTAACTGGGATAAAAAGTATGTTTTTGAGTACAGTACAACCCAGTGTTAGCTGGCAGGGTCATCACTCAGTCCTGGAAAGGACAGATTTGGTTAGAGAACTGAAAAGTCTGAAAGAAGAACTGAGAAGTCTCTTCTCCTAAGCCTGCAAGTGCTGCTGTATGCTCTGGTAAAAGTTTTTGGCAGGTTAACATTCTTCCCTCCTTAGGAGAACCTGTATATGGAAACATACCTATTGCTTTCTAATTAGAATACTCCAGTGGTTTCCTTTAAAAAAGACACCAATTCCTTATTCTCTCATTGTAAGAAGTCTCATCTCCAGTGAATATTGTTCATGTTACTGCAGCAAGAGGGGGCCAGATTCTGATATCCTGCACAAGCATTATCCCAGCACCCTTGAAAGACTTGCTGTGATGACAAATGGCTTCTCTTAGTTTTCTGCCAGGCTGAGAATGGCAGGGCAGTAGAAAGACATCATTAAAAGCGCTTGATGTGCCTTAGACCTTGCTATGTCTAGGGAATCTTTAGATCTGATGGCTCAGATTTATTGAATCTTGTATATACCACAAGATACAATCAAAATTACTACGACATATTATTGCAAAAACATGAAATCATATTACTTCAAGTCACTTAGCAGGTTAAACCTGCTAAGGTTTACCATTACTATCATCAGCATGGAAGCCTATGTTATGCTGTCCTGAGGGCTTAGATCCCACCTTTTGTGGGAAAAAGAGGAGCTTTAAACCCAGAAATGCAGTGCTTTTCACTCTGTAGACCTGGAGATCGCCTGCCAGCAAACTGCTGTTTAGAGTCTGTGATGATGCATCCTTGTAAGCATAACAAGAGGCAAGGTCAGGAGGGAGAAGCAATCAGTTAAAAAGTAACCAGGGAACAGTGTCAAAAGTTCCACGTCAGGCACATCTGAAAGCTTGTCCACAGCTCCTAGTTAAAACTTGGTTATAGTAAAATTTTCTCTCTCTTCATAAAGCATTTCGCAACTGTCTCGGGCAGTTGTGGTATTCATCACACAGCTGGTAGGTACATCACAGTTTTTGGGACATAGCAGCCCAGATATTTATTTTCCTGTGCCTAGAAGTTCCTATGCAGGCAGTGAGGCACCTATGCTACTGCTTCTTTCTCATCCATTCTTAAGCCTGTCTTAGTGTGCACCATCCCTGTGGCCGTGTTTCCCTTCACAGGCAAGGTGTGCAGATTCAGCATGTCCAGGGGTAGCCCAAATATGGGGGAGGAAATGCCTGAAGGAAGCGGCACAGTGATTCAGAAGAGCACTACAGCAGCCCCCTGAGCTGCTCATCCAGCTTCTTTAACCAAGAGAAGGAACAGTTTGTTGTGCTTTCAGATAAGTTTCACTGTATTTATTGAGCTCCTAAAGGCTGTGGTGGTGTAAGGGGAGATTATCCCTTCATCAGCTGTTGTGTGCTGTGGTTTTATGACAGGCATAGCAGTGTTGGTTGGCGTTGGCCAGGTGGTGTTGTCCTTGGTCATGGACCTACGAGGCAGCTCTCCCGAAGAGCCAGAATCAATGTCTGTCTCTGTGAACACCCCAGCTTTGAAGTCTTGTGGTTCTTTAGCTCTATTTTTAGCGTGACCCAGAGAGACTCCAAGGAGGAGGCAGGTGGGGCTGGCAGAGCAGTGAAAGTGCCTCTGTCTGTGTCAGTGCTGGTTCCCCATGAGCAGCGGGTTTAGGGCTCAGGTTTGCAGTGGTTTTTGGAAGCCTTTCTGAATTCATCTGCGAGTAAATTTCCCCAAGCCAAATGAGCTTAAGGGGCAAAATTTTATTCTTTATATAAGTGCTAAGGTGTAATTGTCTAGACAACAAATGACTGTAGCTCGTTTTATTTAGTTAAACAAAAAGCATTCTTTGTATTCTGGTGCTCTGAAGGCACCTGAGCAGTATTTCCTAGGATCTTGGGAACATCTGTCCTTTTTCTGCCTCTCACACTGGTTAATGAGGAATAGTACACAGTGTTTCTCTCTGTGTCTGATCTCTCAGGCCGGAGGGAGTGAAATTACTAATAAACAGTTGGCTCATAGTTGTGTCTCAAGGACAGGACATTCTTCCTCCTAATTGGGAGAAAGGGGGAGAATTCTTCTGACTGTTTTCAGAGGACTTGTGTCTCAAATCACGAAAGCATAATCTCCTAATAATTCCAATGGATTCGTGCTCAGAGACATTTAAGCACTTTGAAATGTTTCTTCATAAAGAAAGGCTTATAGCATATCTCCCAAATGCCTACCACTGCCCCTTCAAATGTGACAAAGACCCTGTGGGCACAAGTCTCTGGTCAAATGTCATATCTGTGCAGAGGTCCCCACCATAAATGTAGTGTTCTTACAGTAAAGTCTGAAGCACAGAAATACAAAATATGCATCAGAGCTTGCATTGCAGGCAGAGGAGGCAGGCTTAGCTTTCTGTGAAAACAAAAATGGCAAATACTAAATAGTTTTCAGGAGACCAAGAGGTGGCATTTTCTTTGAGTGGAACCAAGTTGACTTCTAAACTAAACAGTCAGATCAGGGACCTCACTGGTCTTTATGGACCATCACAAAGTTTTCATTTCTCTATCTATTCTAAAGTATTACATGTAGTTTTGTTTTCAGTGCAAAACTACTACAAGGATATGTGAGAACAAGTGACAGGTTCTACAGTAACCGTGGTTCTGTTGCAATTGGCACCTTCAGCCCATAGTTTCTAATCCTGCATCATCTACCAGTTTTGCTCAGCTGAGCATGCTCCCTTATCTTCCATTTTTGCTCCTGCCTCGATCTCCAAAGCACAGTTGATGGCCTGTTTGCTGTGATCTGGCCATGCATTTACGTGGGTTTTTTCTGAGTCATGTGAAAAGGCCTGATCTGGCTGTCATTAAATATTTTCCTGCTCACACTAACCTTCAGCACAGTTTGTGGCTGTAGTAGCCCCAGAGGTTTCTGTGTCACTGGGAGGGAAAAAGAAAGTGGGTATCTTGAAAGGAAGGTGCTGTAAAATGATCACATCAACTCATGACATAAAGGAGAGAGAGTCTGAGAGCCCAGTGGGTTTGTTTCACATCATAGCAGTGAATTTATAAATGGGAAGTATATTTGATACATTTTTTCCTTAGTACAGCTCATTTTTGTGCCATACTCATTAAATCAAGGTGTCCAAAGGCTGAGCTTTTTTTATAAATCTGTCATGCATAAGTTGGAGAGACAGTGCCTGACCCAAAAGATCACAATCTGAATGCATCAGACACAGGAAAAGCTGGAAGGAAGAGAGGTAAAGAGAAAGAAAGTAACTTCCCCAAGGTCACATAAAAAGTAGCAGAGTCCAGACTGTACCATAATTCTCACACCTCTAACCCTCCCTAGGTTTTGGACAACTTGCTGACAATGCCTGTCCAAGTGGGGGTCCTTGTTGTGATCTGGAATCCCACGAGCTGTACTTTATAAGTGTAACTTTACTTTGGTAACAGTAATATTGTGATTATGTCTAACAGAAGTAAAGCACTTTTTCAGCACATCAGCACAATGATGAAATCAGCCTGTAGCCTCTGAGAGTGAATTTAAACAGCCCTGACAGTATCAAACATGATTTGAAGTGACTGTATATATTTTGTGCCTTGCTTTGCAAGGGCAAGACGATGATTTCCTGTATTGTCTATAACATTGTTTGGTAATTTCTTGCCCACTGATGTCTCTGGACATTTCAGCTAGGGCAACAGTCACTGCCAGTAATCAAATCTAGTTCTGAAAGATCTATAACAGATTCCCCATAATTTTTATTCCAGTAATTGAAATGCTTTCAGATCTGAGAAGAGATTAGTAGTTTTCAAAGATAGGAATAAGTTTTTTGTTTGGTTTGGTTTTATTGTTTTGGTTTGGGTGGAGTTTTTTTAGGGGGTTTTCTGTTTGTTGTTGGGGGTTTTTTCACCAAGATTAATGACTGCATGGGAGAAATATAAAGAAAATTTGGTGGGTAGTTTTCCAGCCAAATATGAGTATAAGAAGGGAGTTTGGTTGGACTGCACTGCAGGTATGCATTTTGTGCACCTGCTTAGTGTTACACTGCTGAAGTCTACAATCAGCTCCTGAAAGATATAAACAACTCTTATTAGAGCATAACTTAAACATCTTCATGTTAACGCATTCCTATTTTCTCTCTCCCTCTGTTTTTAGATTGAATATAAGCTTTGCAATGGGTCTGACAAAGAGTGTGTGTCTCCCACGGCCAAATTCATGAAGAAGGAAACACTGAAGGTATGTGCGAAGCAGCCAAGTCAGCCTCAGCTGACTTTCATTTACAAAACAAATAGTACCTTCCAAACAAACCACTGGAACTACTTGGAGTCATTTCCCAAGACCCAGAGAAGCCTCTGAATCTTCTAGGAGTCATTATAGGCCAAGGGCATTTACAGGCTTTATATACAGGATTAGATTATATACTGAAAGAAGAACAGATCCGTGTAATTCTTTACTGTATTTGTATGTTCCAGAGCCATTAGGCAACTCAAGAGGATTTTAATCCTTCACTGGTTTTGTTAGGAGGGGTTTGCCTGGGCAATCTGAGCAAATTATAGCTCGAACACTTGCTTGTCTACCAAACCTAAAGTCTAAATAATTTGGTTTGAGTGAAATGAATTTGAGGGTGAGGAGGACTGGGTGTTCAGCCTCTTTCCATTCCCCCCAAAGAAAAGACAAACTAGGTTATGTTCAGTGAAACTTCAGGGGCAAAGAGAATGTCTGTTATCTCATTGTTTTTGTTCTTCCTTGTGCTCATTTCTGGGGAACCTGTGCTGGGTCAAATTCTCGCTGTGCTATACATAGCTGTCCTTAATGCATTATGTTCCTTCCTCCCCAAAAGAGGCTGTGATTACAGCAGCTATATTTTCTCTGTTCTCAACCAGGTACAGAAAAAAAATTACAGACAGGAGAAGAAAAGAGCTACCAAACAACTCTTCAGTGCTCTGAAGGATCCCAGTGTGGTGATCACAGCAGACTGGCTGAAGGTATTTAGTACAAACCGTTGTTTCTCAAGCTGTAGGAAAAAAGAAGTGAGAAGTAGCTGATGTGTCTGACACTTAGGCACAAGCACTTTTTTGAGTGAAGGAAGACTGAATAATTTTGAGTTGAAGTTGCTGTAAAGCTGTGGAATATTTAGCTTCCATCTTAACCTAACTCGATCCCTCTGTTCCATGTCCTTAAGCAGCGGCAAGGTCTCAAAAGTGCAGAGTACAAATGGAAGTGATGATGTTTCTTTCTTTGTTCCTCTCTGAAAGTGTCTGTTGACCTCTTCCCATAGATGTGGTTTTGTACTGAAGAGGGAGTAGACAGGAAACAGCCTGGACAGATACAGATTGTCCTATTGACAGTTGGATTTTATGTTGTCACGGCACAGAACGAAATGTATTGGACCTGATGACAACTGTAATTCCTTCTTGTGCACAGGCTCAAGTAGTGACAGCTTCTCATTGAAGTCCTGAAACTTTGCATGTGGCAAAGTGAATGTGGATTGACTTTGAGATGTTACCTCTGAGCACTGCTTTTCTCCTCCTTTGGGACCATTTAGTCTTCTCAAATAATAGTGAATTTTTCCTTTGGCAAAACTTAGTTTCCAAAGGTGACAAGGTGGTGTTAGGTCATAGGTTGGACTCGATGATCTCAGAGGTCTTTTCCAACCTAGTTGATTCTGTGAAACATTACAATTGCATTTGACTAATGTGAAAAACCTCCAGCATTGTTCTACGATCAGTATTAAAGGCCGGAAAAGTGACATGCTTATAGTTTATTTAAGAAACTAGATTGGCAAAAGAGTGTTTCCATTGTGTTATATGGTGGATAAGTATTGAGATTTTTTTAAAATACAGAATACCTGTTGCATGTTTGCTGTGGCTGGAATTTTCTGGTGAGCAACATATAATGCTGGGCCACAAAAACAGAACGCTGACATAAGACTTGAGTTTTGGCCCATGTACGTTGAAAGCAAGAAGACCTTAGGCAGGATCTAACCTTACTGAGAAGCTTCTCCATTCTTAAAGATGTTATCTTTAATATACTCTATCAGATTTAATGTCTTTTATACAAGAAAGAGCTGCACTGAGCTTGACAGAGAAGTAAACCAGCTGGAGACGGTACATTTAAAAATGGGGTATTTGACAGAACCCATTAATAGCTGTGTTCTGCAGAACACTATTAAAATGACTTAGAAGTCAAATTAGAGTAGCTATAACATTTTTATATGCAATGTTCTAATTGGCATGTCCTCCTTGATTATTAACAGATCACTCTCATATGGGCCAGCAGCGCTGATTGCCTAGAGTACTAATCAAGCTGCTGACACTAAGGTAGTAATAAAAATATGAAGAACACTAAGCCAGTAATAAAAATATGAAAACTAGATTCTGATATTCGGGTTTGCAAGGTCTGTGATTTTACTAGAGATCCCTAGGACTTCTCAGATAACACAGTGTATTTTCCTTAGGATATATGTAGTGGCATGGCCTTGGAATAAACGTGCTGGAAGAACTGTATAAATACTGAATAAATGCTGGTTTTCTTTGAAGGAGCAACATAAATGTAACCTTTGTCCTATCCCTGCTTTTTGTCCAGATTCGTGGAACTCTGAAGAGCTGGACCAAACTGTGGTGTGTCCTGAAACCAGGAGTGCTTCTGATTTATAAGACGCCAAAGATCGGACAGTGGGTTGGGACAATCTTGCTCCATTCTTGTGAGCTGATCGAGAGACCTTCCAAAAAGGATGGCTTCTGCTTTAAACTTTTTCATCCTTTGGACCAATCAATCTGGGCTGTAAAGGTAACAGTTGTGATGAGTTGAACAACCTCTGCTTGGTCACCAAAGTTGCTGAGCACTAGTATTATCTAGCACTGATATTATCTAGATTTGCAGTTATTTGGTTGCTGTTAGCAACTGACTGCTCAAAAAGATTAAAGACACTGAAGCTTGATCATTGTATGACATCTAAGGAACACAGTCCTTGTGATTAGTTCCAGAGATATGTCATTCTGGGTGTATGCATAGGCTGAGGAAAAGGGAAATGTGCAAGTTCAGGAAAAAAATATCAATACCTAGAAGCTCTATCAAGCCATGGCCTACATCTTTAAAAGGAGTTGAGGAAAAGACCCAATTAACTAAATTCCCCAAAACTAGGACACACAAAGCACCAAGTGCTTTGCACAACACTAGAAGAGGGCTGGCAAAGCGACAAAAAATCCGGTTGATAATTCGACTATTTTTTTTTTCTAATGCCCCTGAAGTTTGGATTTGTTTGCAGTGGACTTGAAACTCAGTGGTCTGCTCAAGCCTTTAGTGCTCCACAAAAGAGTGACTTTGGGTATGTTGCCTTTATTGTCTCGTCTTTGAAATGGAAATAGCAAGGTTTTCTCCCCTTCACTTTGAGTTATTTTTCAGGCTGAGACAATCTCTTTCTGTACATTCAGTAGCTCCTGCAGTGACCTCTGGATCTCCCTATAATGCAAGTGATTAATAGTTTTTCACACTTCTTAAAATAATTCCCTGCAAATTTTAAAGAGCTGCATTTTTCTTCCCTTTAAGAATAGACAAAAACCGAAAAAAACTACCTAATGCCTGTGAGCAAAAAAGAAGATCCCAGTACCTCCTGAGAGGCACTGAGAGCCACATCTATTGGATACCCTGAAGACAAAACTTAAATGTTCTTGAACTCCTGTTCCCCTGTTAAAAACAGTGACTCGGCAGAGTTATCGCAGACATAATATCTCTAGGAGACATCATGAGTGTAAATAAAGCATTCCAAGCTTGTGCCTTGCTGCAAGGTGGTGAGCAGAGTAAATGTGCTTGGAAGGCCTCATGTGAGAGCAATGAAGACACTTGTCAGTGGCATCAGAAGTTCTAACAAAACAGGGAAGCCCTGTGGGAGCAGATCAAGCAGATGCCCTTCTGCTCATCAGTGCAGTTAATTAACGGTTTTAAACACAGCTATACCATCACTATAAAAAGTCTTTCAATTTTTAATAAGGTAGGAGGAGAGAATTAAAATTAACCTCAACAACCAGGGGTAAGAGCTGCTGATTTCTGTCAGCAGCTCGGCTCTGATCTGTGCCTAGATGCATTGTTTTGGCTCAAAGTCCCAAGGGTTTCTTTGCTACCTCGCTTCTTATTCAGTTTTGAGAGTTTTGATGCTTTTTTAATTCAGAGCATTCACCCAAGAATGTTGTTGATCATTTACTGTCTGTCAATAAAAACGTTCCTTGTGACTTGACAGGTCAAGTGAATTCTTCTGAGAAGCACAGTCAGGAGAGATAGGGAAAAAATAGAATCACAAGTACAGTCAGGTACTGAAAAGTAGTGTCGCTGACAGATCTGAAGCGTTGTGCTAGAATACTCTTCCCTTGATATAAAGCATCCAAAAGAAAGAAGTTTTTATCAATATTTATATGTATTTGAGTGTGTGTGTATGTATATCTAATTCTTGTGTCTCTTGAAAAAATATATGATAGAAATAGGAATTAATATATTAAATGTGAAGGGAGTGTGTCTCTGGAAATGTTTCTGTACTAGAGGAAGTCCAAAGAGGTTTAAATTTTAAAGTCAAACTAATATTCTAAGGCTCTTGAGACATACTTAGAAACTACATTTGAGCTGCATACTAGGAAATTCCCTGAAACTTGAGTTCAGCCTGAATTGTTGTCTGTGATAGATGCCTTCAGCCATGAGGTAAACACCAAAATACACATCAAGAAGAAATCCACCAGTGAACTGCTTGATGTCAAAGAAGCTGTCTGCACTCTGACAACAGTTTAAGGCTGAAATAGCTAAAAATACTGTTTGATTTTATGTCATTTCACAGCCTCCTTTTAAAGTAACTGGAGCAGAGTTGTCTGATCCAAATTGGTTGTGTATAATTGTGCAAAGAAGGTCTGTTTTTTGGGAAATACAGATTAGCTTGAGCTTAAGCAAAAAGCCCAAATTACTGTCCATCACAGCAGAAACATCTGTATAGATAAAATAATAGATAATAGAAAAATCTGGATCAACAACTTCCACTTTTGCCTAGAATGGCTTGTGAAATTTTCAGGGATTATCCAGACTAGAGTTGATGATCCAACTTTGACTTGCACCAGTGGACTTGCAGCTAACTCGTGGTACATGTTGGCCTGGCTGCCCAGCAGATGTTTGGATCCAACTGCAGGGTTCAGCCCTGGAACAGATGACTGGTTCAGGCACTGCCATAGACATTGATGGTAGTGCTAGCCAAGTAAATTCAATGTGCAGGTATTTAACTTCAGTAAGAGCGGGGCGAGATTTTGGGCCGCCTTTCAAGGTAAAATGTAAGGCTATTGCTTATAGTTGAAAGCTAAATACATGCACCAGGGCTCTGTTTTTCCTGTAAAGTTCTCTGAAGTCTAGAGCTCTTAGAAGCATATTGCTCAGGGAAAAGGTTCTTTATTCTACACCACTTCCTTGGCTTTTGGGGAGTTTTATCCTGAAACTCCTTTGCAGTGCAGATGGATTAGACCTTTATCTATTTGCTCTGCCCAGGCCTTTGTAAAACCAAGGCCGAAACTGCCAAGGTCTCAAAATCAGCCAGCAGTGCAAGCGGCTGTAAGAAAAGCTTCCCCCACGTGCTCCAAATGCTGCTGCAGAGGCACTTTGTCTGTTATGTGAGGGCAGCGTGACCCCACACTGCTCCTGGGAACAGATGTGACTGCAGGAGACTGGGGAATGCCAAGCTAGGAATTAGTGTGAGGATGTGGGTGTCTGTCCTCTTGCTTCATGGGGCTATCAGCTGGCAGGGTTTGCCTGGCTGTCCCAAAAAAATGTCCTGGAATAGGTTGTGTTTCCCTTTGAGCTTGCTCAGAACTTGGCTGAACAGCATGGTGTGGAAAGGCTTTCATTATCTATCTGCAACTTGTTCTGACATTTATTTAGAGCACTAAGTAAGTAGGGGTCAGACCCACTGCATCTGGGAATATATATAGTTTTCATTTTGTTGATTTAAAGAAATTTGAGTCATTTCTTAAAAGAATATGTCCTAGTAATGGGGTTGTGCCTCCGCTTTTACAGTTGTTTATTCCATTCTAGAATACAAGTTAGTTTCATCTTCATCCATACAGTTATCCACAATAGTATTAATGAGGTTTTCCCCCCTTTTTTAAGCTTTGATTTATAGCTCTCCAAGATGTCTTGTCATACTATCTAAAACTGTCAGTCCACTCCATTTTTCAAAGCCTAGTCACCCCCCTATTTGATAATGCCTTTTGACTCAAATTAAATGTAAAGGCAGTAATGAGATGAAGGTGATCCTTTCTTAGTTGTGCTGCCTAGGGGCTGCAGCTGAGCTCTGGGTCCTGATGCAGCAGGGATGACACTCACTCTTAGTGAGAGATGGTCATTGTCTTGAAGGTCTTGGACTCTGAATAGGCATGATACTCATAGGCTGGGAGACAGAAAGCATCATTATCTCTGCTGTGCAGATACAGAACATCATTTACTCTGTCCAGATGTTGACTTTATTTTTATGGCCTCCTCTCTTTTCTTTGCTTTCCGTGGGGAATGGCCCCCTCTATATATGAACATGCCTTATTGTTTCATACATTTCCTTTACAGAGTGACCTGGCTGCTTTTTGAGTTTATCTACAGGCCTAAATGTCTGTTAAAATCTTGTCTTATCCCCTCCTTCCCATCTCCCCCTTTTTTTAATATTGTTTCTGTGTATATGTACTGTTTGGTTGCAGGCTTTTTCCTCAAATAGAGCAAATGTCAACCTTTGCACTGAAAACACAATTAATGGTGTTATCAACAGTTCTCAAACACCCTGCTCAGCTGCAAGCCACTGAAAGGAAAAATGCCATGGGGAATGATGCCTGATTGCATTAATGTCACTAGTAATGTCTTAAGCTGCTCTGCTCTGGTTTACTAATCAAATCTCAACTTTGCCAGTCCTGACTATTAAGCCTTTAAACAGTCTTAATTTTGTGAACCTCTTGTGGGAGAGGGGAGGGAGAAAATAAAGTGAATAACGAGGATCCCAGTTTCTCCTGGCAGCAGAGGAACCCCATAGATGTGAAGGCAAGAAGCTTGATTGGAGACTGTTGTCTTCTCAGCACTGCATCTTTGTGGCGTACACTCACATACAATTTTATGCTTTTTCTGTGCTTGCATTCTTCATTCTTTCCAAATTTTGGTTTTCTGAGTACAACTTGAAAACAAAAACCCAGATAAAAGCACCATTTAACTATGAGGCCCTTGTGTACAGGAGCAGTTTTCACTTGCAGTCACAGTTCTGTGCTTATAAACTAATGCTGGGAAGAAATCCTTCTTTCAAGAAACAGGACTGGATACTGTAATGGCCCATGTTAGGGAGAAGACTCATACTTAAACTGCAGAAATCTGCCCACAGATTTTCAGCATTGTGTGGTATTTTCTAGAAACTCAAGGAAATCTGTATTGGAGCATCCTGGAGAAAACTGCTTATTCCACCCTACCGTTGTCATAGTGGGCATGCGAGTGTTGGTGAGGTTTTCTGCTCTGCTTTTATTTCTGGCATAATGTCTGCATATTTGAAGAAGGACCTGCTTTTGTGGTTTTTGTTACAAAGTGAGGAAGAGGAGGAACTGGAGGAGACTGGCTAACTTTGGAAATGCAATGGAGGAGGAGGGATCCCTGTTTATTTCAGCCAGGTTCTGACACAAAGTCCATACCATGTAGAGTATGAAGCTGTGCTCACTGGCTACTGGAATTGCTTTTTCTTAGCAGCTTCTGTAGTTCAAAAGCAGAAAAAACAGAGAGGAGATCAAGGTGGGAGCCCGTGGCTCCATTGGAAGAAGTGCCTAATCCAAGGTGGACTCTGCCTCCCTGGGCATCATTTCTGGAGGGTCATGCTGGAAGGATGGTGGCAGGATGTTTACAAGACACTATTTTTTTTTTTTTTTTACCACAGCTTCTAAACTAAAAGCAACATAAACACACAAAGCCTGAGGTGGCCATCACCCCAGGCACTATGGAATAAGGGTTCTCAAAAGCTCAGGATTTAGAGGTGAAGGACTGCAATGCAGCAGCATATGCCCGTGCTGGGAGACCTTTGGTCCTCAGTCTGTGGTTTTGCCTATCTCCACCTTTGCCACAGACAGGTTTTCAGGATGGAGTTTTCCCTTTGTTTCCTTCCAGAAAAGCTTCCTTGCCTCTCTGCTCAAGGCATTCACAGCACAAGGTGTGGCTCTGCTACTTTTATGGTGGTGCATGAAGGGTGTTCCACTGGGTGTCCATGTGCACCTCATGGAGCTTGTAAGACGTGCACATGGTCCATTCAGGTTTTGCACAAAGATGACGAATAGAAAATATTTGACTGGTTTTGTCCAAAGTGACAGCAACAAGATCCTTCCATTTCTGAAGATCTGAATGAACATAGTGGGTTTTGGGCTGAGCATAAGTTAGACCAAGCCCCATTTACGTAGGAGCTCGTTACTGCCTTGGAGCTGCAGCAGCAGTGTCGTGATTACTAATGAGTCTTTCTAAATTGCTCCTTCTTTCTTTCTTATCACAAACATGCACACTCTGCCTGGGAAGGATAGAAAGACACTGAACAGTCCACTGCAGCTTCCGTGCCTTACATCTTTGTGTCTGTGTGCATTTCCAGGGGCCAAAGGGAGAAAATGTTGGTTCGATCACTCAACCTCTTCCCAGCAGCTACTTGATTTTCAGAGCAGCCTCCGAATCAGATGGTAAGTTTTGGGTTTCATTTGCTTTCTCCAGATTGCGTACTTTTTACTAGTTAAAAAAATGTTGATGCAAAAAAATTGGTGTGTAAAGGAAAAATGGTGACTCACTCAGCCCGAGATGCTGCTACTTATCAGTGGTCAGAGTAGGTCAAGCAGACTATAGACACATTTCATTTGCCTTGCTGAACAACTATCTTTCTGTCCATGTGTGTGGAAGAAGGACCTAGGCTTCTGAGAGAGGAAAAACATTAAGTCAGTATAAACTAAAGGATGAAGGGAGTTGATCCCAAAATTTAGATGAGAGGGGGGTTTCACTGTTTCTTTAGTTCAGCAGAGACTTCAGTGTGTTATCTGCCTACGTCTTAAATGAGGTAGGGATCTGTTGGAGGAAAATGGAATAGAAATATTGAAGAACTGTTGATAGATGTCTTTCAGCCACCAGAATTTTCCTGCAAACTTGTTGTGCCAGGGTTTGCAGTATAACAGTCCCAGATACGGGTAAACCAGCCCACATCTAAAATACCCTTCTGGGAATTCACAAAATTATGGAAGGTAAATTTAGGTCAATATATAACAGACGTGCCAGCTTGCTATGTGAAAATCTCTACAAATGACTTTAGTGGACCTAAAATATCAGTGATTTATAAGTAGATAAGAAGATTAAAACATTCTCTCATTCCATTTGACCTTCAGACTACTCTAATTTTTTTTCCCTAGCAAATTAAGCCAGGCTGTTCATTTTATGGATATTTTTCACCACCCCACCAAGGCTGCTCATGTATCTCATGTGCTCCTTACGTGGAGTAGAATAGCTTTAGATTTGTTCTAACGTCACCCATAAAGGCTCCCAAGCTAACAATATCTCCCAAGAGATCATCAGAAGCAAGGCTTTTCTAGCTCTGATCTCTCCTTCTGGGTCATACAGCATGTGCTGAAAACGCACAAAATGCACCGTATCTGGCACATGAGAATTTTCAATATCAAAATTATTGTGGGAAGTTTTCTGCTCAGTCAATTATTACGTGTCTTTGGTATCATAAGAACTTAAAATAGTGAGTTCCTGGAACACATTTTGAAAGCCAAGATATTGGCCAAGATTCTTGGGAAGCATGCAGAGGCCAGGCAGATCAGAGCAGGGTTACTTTAGGGTTTAGCATGATTTTCCTTTACTTTGCTGCTTCTCAACGGTAGGATCCTAATGTTGGATGGAAAGCTAATGTGGTCAAGGGAAGTAGGAGGAACGGAGATACCTCTGAATCAAATATTTTAACTGTGTACATAGAAAGTAACTAGGGCCTTTGGGTCAGGATGAAATAATATATGCTCTTGAACAGCAATGCCCTACATCCACCTGCACAGCTTTGGAGCACCCACATTATGCCTTACAGATTCTTAGACTAGGGAGGTGACTTTTGCAGCCAATGGGAAGTGAGGCTTTGGGATATGTCCATTTAACAGTGGACTTAACCAAAAAAAAAAAAACCCCACAAAAAAACCCAAACCAAAACAAAACCCCCCAAACAAACAAACAAAACCCCAAAACAAAAGCAAAACAAAACCAAACCAACCCAAACCAAAGCAAAAACCCCCACACAAATATTAGCATGAAAAATGGTGCAATTTTCATCTGAATGAGAATATTTGACTTCACAGCTGAGGCCGGTGAACAATAAGAAGTGGCTGATGCTCTGTTCTGGGGAGGAAATTATTTTGCAGGAAGGGAAGGAAAGGATGTGAATGTGCAGACAAGAGGGAAGAATAGCTCCCTCCCAAACACAAGAGCTGTCCTGATGCTGTGACTGTGCTGTGCTCCTTTTGTTTGTTAGACTTTGGGGTTGTCTACTCCATTGGGTGGGGTAGATGATCTGACAAATGGCCAAACACAGGGATATTTCAGAGATGAGTGACTTGAAGATGGTATTAATGTCTGTTGGTCATGTAAAACATGTGCAGACAAGGACACAAGGTGCAGCAACTGTTACATTTAAAGAATTCTATATAAACTGCAGCAAATTAAGGCCTGTACTTGGCAGTTAATACAGTTTGATTGTAAGCCCAGGAGACACTACAGGAATCTTCACCTGTTGTAAAGAGGCTGCTCCAGGAGGGTGTGCCTGAGTTTGTTTTATTTCTTTAATGCGCTGAACAATCCTAGAAGATGCGCTTATGGTCTAGAGAGATGGGAGACTGAGGTAGAGTGAGCTAAGCCAGCTGACACAAGTGGGGCAGGTGGAATCTCTTCCCTTGAGTAATGTTAGTGTATATTCTTAATATGTTCACATTTCCTCTGTAGATCAATGTTGCGTGAATCTACAGCAACTCTGAGGAGGTGTCCTGACTGTGTTCTTCTTAACACTGTCTCCCATGATAGTGGTGGAAAAAGGAACCACAAAGCATTTGGCAAATATAACTGACTTGTGGAGGCCTTTGACTTGCTGGGGATTATTGAGTTGCAGCATATGTTAGATGTGCAGTTCTGCTATCCAGGCAACTATATCATGATCAGCGGTTACATGGCCTACTTTTTCTCTCAGCATTTCAGAATCCCTTTTTTTTCCCCTGTGCCATACCATCTGTGACAGACTGTTGGTAGGATTTAAGATCCTGACTTCTGGACAGCCTGCAGAACCACCGCCCAGCTACAGTGTATTTCACATTCACAGACCACAGCAGCAGTCTGCTTTGTGATGTGTTTGAAAGACATCCAGAAGGTCATATCAGCCTGCAAGGCTCAAACTTTACAAATACAGGGTCAGTCTTTCTTACCAGTTTCAAAAAAGAAAACTGCTTTTTCCAAAACAGTGACTGTACAGGCATGTCAGATTTATGCTGATGAGTGACTTAGAATTAGTAGTTCAAATCTGCCCTGTGCTTTCCGCCCAGACCATTCTAGGGCTGTTCCTGAGGTCTCCTAACCAGTGCCCCAGACCTCCTATGCATTTTGAGTCGCCTGCTTAAATCTCTCAATGCAGATCTCCACTTTGTAACAGGCACTGCCACCAAAGGGATTACCGGGGGACTTCAAAGTGGCAGATTACCAAGGGTTAAACGCTTAACAGTGGAATTGTTAACCACACTTACGTTTTGTTCCTCATATCTGTCCGCTCTTTGAGTAGTCTCCATTGCCTAATGTGGATGGAGTTGTGTGGAATTCCTCATGGTCTGGCTCAGAGTGTTGTTGTTTCTTTGCTAGGCATCTGGCCCTTCCCCCATAACTGATGCTCTGTTCTGGGGATGAAATTAGATTATTGAAATAAGGGTCACACATAGAAGCAATGAACCAGAAGGAAGATTGCAATTTGAAACCGAGTTCACAATGAAATATGTCTCTGGATCCTGGCAGCTCTGGAGAAAACAGAAGATACCTTTTTAGCTGTACGTCTGCCTTTCATATTCCTTAGACCTTTCACAGCAGTTTAAAATCCAACCATTTGCAACCAGACATCATTTAGCTCAGTGCGTACATTGCACCTGCAGGTAATTGAGAACTCACATCCTTGTATCTTGACAGCCAAAGTGCAAGAAATCATGCACACAGGCACCCAAATGGCACAGCAAAATAAGCAGTCAGCTGAACACGATGACCTTAATGTTCACTGACTGAACCAAATCAGCCTCTTCCTCACAATTCCTGATTTGTGTGCACTTGAGCAAGAATTCATCATTTCCAGGTGACAGTCTACTTCAGGTTGATTTTTAAAAGCATCTGTCTTGTAAATGTGAGGCATGAGGCCAAAGCTGGATGACTTTAATAATTCAAGAAGAATAATATTCCCTTAGTGATGCCTCTCTGGAGGAATGTATGGTTACTCAGTGTGAGTCTTTTGAAGTCTTAATTGGCAAGAGATTCATTCCAGGTGTTCTGTAGCTACAGGAATGCAAGGGAAAAGAAGTGTAGTCCCAGACGGATTTCAGTGTGCAACGGTGTGATTCCATCTCGAGCAGGTTTTTGTTGCTGGTGAGTGCTGAGAGAACATTGGCTGCGTCCTCTGTGACCAGCTGTTGCAAAATGTGGCAGATAGACTTGGCAACAACTCCTTAGATTAGGAGTTGTTCTAGGTGACTGATGGTGACTGCAAAGAATTTCCAAATGGAATAGCTTAGTATTTTCAATGCTGTCATTTTTTTTGTCCTGAGGGATATTTTAATTTTATATCTATTCAAAGACTAGGACTCAAGTCATTCCCTGAACTCAACCTAGGTGGGCAGCATAAGCACCTTCTGTTGTTTTGATTGTTCGGGGGGGTGGGGGACTTGAAGGAGGAGAAGAAATGGTTGTTGTCACTTGGTTTTCGTAGTTCCTTTTGTCTGTGAGAAAAATGAGTTGTTGCAAGCATGTGCCTGCTCCTGTTCAGCCTTGCAGCCTCCAGGTTTCTGCACAGTGCCAGCAGTGCCCTGCCAACCCGGGAAATGTCCTGCAGGAGTTGTAGTGTTTCCCATTTGCACAGCTGTACTGCAGAATCATCTCAAAGGACGACGAGGTGCTTTTCCAGCCTGCTGAGCCAAAAGGCCTGCAGAAAGCATATGGAAGGTTTCAAAACATATGTGGGATGCATGTTCAGCTTTGTTTTTGCAAAGTTAAAGCAACATGCATCCTTTATTAGCTTTTGTTTTCCCAAACCTTTCAAGAGGGAAGGAACTTTGGAACCCCACTGTGTTTAACTGATTTTTCAAAGAGCTTCCTTTTTCAAATTGTTACTGATGACTGTTGCCATTTTGCTATAAACACATATAACAGAGAAAAGGGCTTACAGGCCTGCTCAGGGGAGACTCCTCTGGAATTTGGCACAGGGATGTGTTGGGGGGGGTTGTTTCAGCTGAGCTCGGATGAGTGATATGCACATGTTCATCCTGTTCTCCTGGGAATTCTGTCACATGCCAAATGTTGTGATCATCATTTACTAGAGTGGGAATGGATATTGAGTAGATATTGAAACCAATGATTGGTGCAAGGAGAGAGGCTTCTACAAAACAGCGCAGGAATGGGAGCTAGCCCTAGCACTCTGCTAGGACATACACTTTTGGTGCATCAGGAACAACCTTGTCAAAGAGTCTCCCTCTTTCCCCTTTGTTCCTTTTGAGCCAAAGGGAGGTGGGCAACCCTCCCAGATGACCTGTTCAGGTGCTGAGAGATGGGTGGTATGAAATGTCCTCCTTGTGTCGCCTGTCAAGCAGAGTTGTCTAGCCGGACTTATAGCACATCAACGCAGAGGATCTTCTCTAGATGGAGTGTCGTTTCCCCCCGTTATCCTCACTGAGAATTCTCTTAGCTTGGAGTTGGAAGATTTCTATTGCTGAGCTTTGTAAATCTTCTATGTGCCTTGTGAGATACATGGGAGTATCATGTGTAGATGGACTATTTTCCTCTCTCTCTCTTTCATCCTTTCTCCTCTGCAGCCCAGGTGAGAGCCACAGCTTACTCTAGGTCTGCCCCTCATAAGTCAGTAACAAAAATAAACACAATGAAGAAAGGGCCAAGCTCAGAAATAACATTTCAAAGGGAATACTTAGTTCACAGCTCCCAAGCAGAAGGAGGTAATGCAGGTGTTCTTGGAGACAACATGATCTCCGCAGAAACTGCCCAAAAGTAATCACTGTGGTGAAGATACTAACACAGCAGATAATCTCGAGTGCACATGCAGGACAACCAGCCCAGCCAGAGCATTGTATGTGAAGGGAAGGTCCTGCTTGACGAACCTGATCTCCTTCCATGACAAGGTAACCTGCTTAGTGGATGAGCACTGGAACAGACTGTCCAGGGAAGTGGCTGGGCCACCAGCCCTGGAGGTATTTGAAAGACATAATGATGTGCACTTAGAGGCATGGGTTAGTGGTGGCTTGACAGTGCTGCATTATCAGTTGCACTTCATGATCTTAGAGGTGTTTTCTGATGTAAACAATTCTATGATTCTGTATAATTTGATTCAGGAAGAGCTTAAAAGCCCACGTGGAGATTTTGCCATAGGCTGTCAGTAAGCTTTTGGGGTTCTCTTCAGAATTTAAACATATGCTCATTTTATGCCACAGTTTGTGAAAAATTATAGCTGATAATCAATTGCAGTGTTTTACACTGAGGCTTTAAATACCTCAAACCTTCTGAAAGAATACTATTGTAAATTTTTTTTTTACTTTCTTTATATGCATCCTACTGGGCTGCTGTTCCTGGCTGAAGGAACCAGTTTTTGGATTCTTTTCTGATCTAATTACCTTGTTTACAAAAAATCCAACTTGAGTCAACCACTCAAAATTACAATATGTGAGAATTAAGGCAACCACGTAGCCTTCATGCTGACTGCCATGACTATAGATGACAGCCTTTAATTATGTGACCACGTACTTCTGCAGTTCCTGAGGGAGTGAGTAGACTTGTCAGGTAAGCAATTTAGTAATCCAAATGCTAACATTTTTGTATCATCTTTACAATAAAGAAGAATATAACTTAATGGCAAGGTCACTCAGATGTGAAAACAATTCACATAGTCTTTTAGCAAAGAAACAGATTTATCTTGCGTGCAATCCCTGTAATTGAGAGAATATAATTTTATTGTGTTGTCCTGCAATTAACACACTATCAACTTGCAGAGAATGTAACCTTTTCATTTGCAGAGGTAAGCCCTTATTTTACATTTGGGTTAGTGACATATATTTGTTTGGATTCACAGCACCACCTGATGGCTGAAGACCCATTTCTTAGCTTGGGGATGGTGTACATCCCTTCAGTTCATTTTCTGTTAGGAATGAAAATAAGGGTGTAGACTGATGCCATTTCTGTTTTCTGCAGAATACAAGTAATGCTGACTGCTGATGCACAGCGAGTTCCTCTAAAGCTTTGTGTATCTGCCTTGGACTATTAAAATTAATATTTAATTTTTTTTTTTTTTTTTAAGTTAGGCTGTTTGAGTAAGGCTTCAACAAAGAAAGATCCAAGTTATTCATAACCCCTTCCAGGGAGTTAGATGAAAACCCTAGATATATTGTGTAGAAATTTCCTCTAGTGATGTGGTGAACCCCAAAGTTTTGACCAAGCCTGTAAGTTCATGTCAGTACTGATGAATACCTGTGGCAGTGGCAGTAGGGGTAAAAGAGCTGCCCATGAGGCCGTGGCCAATGTGGCCTGCTCTGCCTACAGCCCTGGGGAGGGTTGGGCTGCAGGGGCACAGTGAGGGAGATGTCAGAGGGAGGCTTTGGGTCACCACTGCCACAGCCATCCTAAGATAATGTGTGTATGTGGGTGCTGCAGGGCACTGAGGAGACACCACTGCCCCAAAGGGCCCATGCTGCTGCAAACCAACCTACCTGTCAAAGCACCTGATTTTACCAGCCCATTGAATTTAAAAATATCTTGACTTATGCAGCATTTCCAAATGTCAAATCATGCGGTCCTCTCTCTGTGGAGCTGGAAAAGAAAAGCAAAGGTAAAAGCGGAGGAAAGTCAAGGTGGGGAGCTTGAGCAGGAGGATGCTCCCTTGTGTGGAACAGTCTGAAACAGGAATAATCTCCATCTTGGTGGGTTTGAGGGAGGGGGGATATGTAGGAGGAAGTAGATTTGTGCTCAGTGCAGCCATTACCTCTAATGGGTTATCCATGCAAATCCTCCACAGGGTGAGAAGGGAATAAATCTCTGCATGTAAAGCCTTAATGCAAGAATATTTGTTAAGTACAAAATAGTGTGATATCAATTCCAACAGCATTCAGTCTTTTATTACCCGCTATTTGTGATGTTATTATTAAATCATAAGCTGATGCTGAAGGAATTTACAGGATGAAATTAGAATAAATCATGGGCTCTGCAGTGTTTGTGGCTAAATGTTCAAGTGCAATTCTTCAAAGATTTGAGGTATTTTTATTTTTCTGGGTGCAGCTTTGTGTCAAAGCAAGTACTGAAAGCCACTCAAATTTATAAATGTTTCTTTATATACATATGCTTTAGAGGTTTTTTTAGACTCTCATTACAGAGCCACATTTTGGTCATATAGAAATTGATGGGAGTTCTGCCCAAGAGAACAGCATGTGCTTGGTGCCGTGTGATAGAATTGAATGTAATGGAAACATTTCCCAAATGGGACATAGGAACGAATGTGGTCCAGGGAAAACCTGTTTGTAGCGCTCACCATTGCTAGAGCAAAATCCTTTTGTTTTCTTCACTGAGAAGTGTAATGAAGAGCTCTGTTTTACATGCTTGAAATTAGAGGATAACTCCCTTGATACTGCAGTTCTCGAATGTTCAGCCAACTTGCAGGTGCCCTGGCCTCATTAATGACTGCACTGTAGAAGCAGGCTATTTTCAGGTACTTCCAGGAATACGGCAGCTGCAGCACTGTGGTGGTCAGGCCTTAACACACAGCTTTGTAGTCGTGTACGGATCGTTGCAAAAGGAGCCGAGGGTCAGTTTGGATTCCTGTGCTTTTCATTTGCTTGTCTGTCCATGGGACCTGTGCAGGCCATAAGGAAATCCAGTGTGGCTGTGCATGGGAACTGCAGTTTGTCTCGTCTCTGTGCCGTGCTTTAAGATGCAAAATAGACCCCTCAGGTTAAGCTATTTTGTGACAAGATAAGAAAAAATGATGTTCCACCCAGATTATCTGATGGACTAGGCAGAGAGAAGGAATGAAGAAAAGGAAAAAAAAAATGCAGAGAAAGGGGAAAATTACCAGCCTGACAAGCAACTCTCTCTAGTCTTAATAACTGTGGCAAACATTGACTATCCTGCATCTTGATTGGGATGATTGTTACTGCAGCACTACACCCTGTGTGGGACCTCTGAGCAGGCTGCAGTTCAGTGATCCCAGACTAAGCAGGGATCACTCCTGCACAGCACAGTGGCTCAGTATCTGTTGAGTAGTGTGTGTGGTGGGGGTGGCAAATGCTGAACATGTTTTTGGGGTGTATTACTTGCAGACATGAATTGCTAAGGGGTTTGAAATTACCATACCTGCACTTGTTTCCTGCATCTCAGACTGAATCAGAAAGGGGCAACAGGATATGAACAAGTTCATATCTTAGAAGAAGAGATGTTATTAGAGAAGAGGAAGTTGGATGAGTTTCCCTCTGTATTACCAATGCAGATGTATTACTCATGCAGCCACTAAAACACTCCATTTCTGGCAAGATAACCTAAGGATTATATATAGCAAAACTATACTGCACACAGTGACCTCCTGAATTATAATGAGCTTTACTCCCAGGCAAGAGGCTTTTGAGAAGCAATGCGTGAATTGTCTTATTTACTCTCCTATGCTTAAATAAATTTTTTTTGTCTTGACAGGCCGATGCTGGCTGGATGCTTTGGAACTTGCCCTTCGTTGCTCCAGCCTCTTCCGGCTCAGTGCCTCCAAGCAGGGAAAGGATGGAGAAATGAACTGCTCGAGTGATTCTGCGCATGCGGGGCTCAACCACCTCTTGCATACAAGTGTTATGTCAGACCAGGAGTTCTTCCAGTAAGATGGGGCTGTTGCTTCTTAATGCACAGAGAGGTGTTTTGTGGCTCAAACTTTAGCGCAGTCTAGCCAGAGTCCACTAAGGAATCCTGTTTAAAAACCAGCCTGTATGTTCTGCTGCTTGCATTCCTCACTAATATATGGGCTTGGTGCATATGAGGTTTGTTGTCATGTAATGCTTGAGCACACAGACTGAGGGGAACCTCAGCTGTGTTCGTTTGTACATAAACAATAACCAATTTTCTTCTGTCCCCTGCTTGGGCCAAAATGGTGTCTGGAGATGCTGGCGTGAAAAATGGCTTGCCTGAATAAAGATTGCAGAATCTAGCTGCTAGAGCAGACCTGCAGTTACACAGATACAGTTACTAACAATGTCTGTGTGTGGCTAGCACATATGGCTCCGAGACTGATCTCTTTTTTAATAATGTGTTCCCTCTCCTAATAATACTGTGTCATAGTCAGCAGAGTGCACACACTGCATCCTTATTTTTATAATTACTTTCTCTCTCTACAGGGGTTTTGAGTGGTGTCCAATTTCCTCCTTGATGCATCAGATAAATTTTTACATAAGCCTTTCTATTCATATTCCTAGTGTTACTGCAGCATTTTGGAACAACCCACATCAAAGCTCTGTAGGCATTAAAAACCCCCAGGCCTTTCTGTTGCTTATAGCTGAGTAAGCAACTTCAAAAATCTTTCTGGTATAGACATTTGGCCTTTGGAGTGGGAACAGGGAGAGGTAGTGCCTATTTTTAGTTCTGCTGATTCAAATTTGATTTTTAAGGCTCACAGCAATGCACCATTGATTACGCAGTTTTCAGGGTAGCAATTCTTGCAGCCTGCAAAGATGAAGCCTTGCACAATGGGACCTCATCTTTAGTGGTTTTCTTAGGCTCTCTTATAACAACAGCGGGGGTCTGAGTCCTGTTCAGAGTGTGAAGGTATCTCTGGTCCCATGGGACTGAAGGGGTGGCAGCATTTTGGTCTGACCTTTGACCTGAAAGGCTCTGGTATTCCCAGCATATGTTCTCCAGTCCTGTTTTTTTTTTTAACTAAAGTGTGAAGAAGAGCTTTACTGAAGAGCAGTGGGAGAAGACAAGGAAATCTGATGTGTTAGCAGGGCATGTGCCCCAGTACTTTGCAAATGCTTCTGTTGTTCTTGGGCTTCTTCCATTAATACTTTACTTTCTAATTTCTTTATGCCTAAGAGAGAGTCTCTGTGCTCTCTGTGATAATGAATTCAGGAATGCAGTGGACTTATTTTTCAGCTGATGGATGTGTGTACAGAAATACACATAATATTAAAATGGAGCCTGTGGCACTGAGAACATTCAGAAAAACCCATGGCTACTATAAGGGGGTGCGGGAGATGGAGTTAAATCTGTATTAAAGTATTTCTTCAAAATATGATGCGTGAATGACACTTAAATATGCCTCTATTTCACTTCTTAGTAGTTCAGCATTAAAAGCCCTCTTGTATTATGGGTCTCAGCAATACTAGCACACATGGCAGAGTTTTCAGCAGGACAGAGTACCCACAAATGAAATCAGATTTTTCTAATAGGCTCAAATTTTAGCTGAGTCTGGTTCAAACTGGGTGTTCAGCATCTGGTCGTCTGGACACTACACTCTGTTTTCTGAGTCCTACCACTGTTTTGAGTGTGTACCCAGATTCCCCAGTGCTCAAAGCCCAGGGGAGTTTGATGGTTGCAGGACAGGGGGCTGACTTGCTCTCATCCCTGCAGGAATAAAGAACATTTAAATAAGGGAGAACACAAAACCCAATACGTGCAAACGCTGAGCAGAGGGTTTTTGGTTGCCAGTGACAGTGACTTCCTCGCAGGGATTCAATCATTCTAATTAAATGCTTTCCCTACAGGGAATCTTACCAATTAAATTGGCATGCTGTTGTTAGGGGGCCAGTTAATTACATTTAACTCTATCTTCAAATTAGCCAAACTACTCTGTCAAGAACAGAAAAAGAAAGGGGAGATGACGGATATTATAGGGAGAACAAAACCCCCCGTGGGAGCTGGCAAAGGCACATTTTCTGTTGAGCCGAAGTTACATTTGTCTGCTGGCTGATTTGCTCCTTTCCTGCTGGGAAACAAATCAAGATTATACAGTGATTTTAAAATCCATGTCTTTAGTAGCATATGAAAATGAGAGGGAGAGAATGGTGCAAGTGAATCAAAGGCTAAAGTACTGTGTAAATTGTTGATTTTAGACAAGAGACCTTTAGGCACCAGACACTCTTCTTTTTAATACGAGAGTGTATTTCTTGTGGCTTCCATGTCTTATCTCCAGCAACCCCAGGAATCTGGCTGCTTACTTGTTTCATAGGAGCCAAAGATTTTTTTGCTTTGTGTAGAAGAGTGGTATCAAATCCAAAAAAGTCCTGGTCAGTGACTGATGTTTCCAGGAGTGCCACTAAAGGAATAAAGCACTGGTATAAGACAACTCCAATATGCTGAAATGGTAAATTAGTCATGAAGAATTCCAGGCTATTCACATTCATGGTGGAAATCCAGTGCTGACTTTCAGCATCGTTATTCCCTCCCAGCTTCTACAGCCTGATTCAAATCCCATTGGAAGCCCCTGGGAAGTCTTTACTCTGATTTTATTTCAAGCTCATGATGTGGCTTTTGTTTTTAGCATATCATACGTATTCAGTGATAATTCTGTTTGGAGGAATAGAAGAGCCTGGCTCCACTCCAACATTTCATATTTGTTCCTCAGAACGAGGAGCATCTGTTTTCCCTTTGGTTCCCCAGAGTGGCTCCTTTGCTCTGGATGTGTTAAGTCTTGCCTTGTTTGTGGCTGGTGGGTAATCAGTGCACAGCTGAGTGAACTTTCATGTGAATTTAATTCCCACTTGGACTAAATATGAAATCCTTGAAAAATAATGGGAAGGTCAGAGGAAACTAAGAAAATAAACACTTATTCCACTGAAACTTCAAATATTTCTCAAATGTGCAGCAGGTGTCACTGAAAAAAACCACTTGCTCTTCTTAAAAATGTGAGATAGAAACAAGAGCTACTTCTCAGCCATGAACCAAAAGCCTTACAATGCACTGGTTTTTAAGCATTTCTACCCCATAGAGAAAACTTTAACTAGGTAAAGGGAGCAAAGCAACCACAGGCAACACTCTCATATTTAGGTGATCATTGAAGAAATAGGAAATAAATTAGGCATTTAAGTTATCAGCAACTAATACTTTCCTGAACCTACCACCCAGGAAGTAGTTGTGGTGAGGAATCATGGGATAATCTCTCTAGACAGCGCTCATCTCATCTTTTTTCTCTTTTATTATCTCAAACTCATGTATACCTAATCTGTGCATCCAGTGTATTTGGTTATCTCTCATTATATTTGCTGGTTGCTGGCTAAAAAAGAGAAGTAACATCCTGGCACTAGAATGATGAAGATATGTAATGTCTAATAGCAAATTATTAGTGCTGGTCATTGACTCTCTGATTTATGATCTTGGTTTTATTATACGGAACAACTGTAAATTAAAACACCTTGTGGTTTTTATATATATATGTATAGATATATACACACATGGCCCTATATGCAGACATACATACAGTTACAAATGGAATGAGAAGAAAGATTTTCTAATGGCACAGAAAGCTGTAGATGACACTTTCAAAAGAACTCAAGAAACTAGGCTCCTCCAGGAACTGAGCTGTAACTGTTGCGATGTGGCTTGCTTGGCAGGTTAAAAATCATGAGCTTATTTCAGTGCATAGTTGGAAGATGAGATCTTCTGAAAAGCTGATGCCAGTTCTGTGGTCTGATTCTTCTGTTGTTTTTTGGTGGGTTTTTTTAAGTTAATCTGGCTCTACCTAGCAATGCCTAATTATCTTTAAAAAAAAAAAAAAAAAAAGAAAAGAAAAAAGAAAAGAAAAGAAAAGAAAAAGAAAGAGAGGGAGACCAAGGGATGGGAACTTTCAGCATTCATCTCTAATAAAAGTTGGAGCAAGTCCAGAATGGCCTGAGAAAAGACCCATCATAGAGAAACTTCAAGCTTGACAGAACATTCCTGTCTACTGAGGAAAGAAATCTTGCTTTGAGAGGGAAAAGAACTACAGGAAGTAACAAAGATCCAGGGCTTGTTTAGATCATCTGAAACCCCTTAATTGTTGCTTTGAGAGCAATTTTGCATGAGAACTTGGGTAAGAAATTTTCAGAGGAAGGACAAGCTGAGAAGCTCAGCACGTGAGAGCAATGCTAGGCCATGAAAGAGGTAAAGTGTGTGCAAAGATATGTATGAATAGGGAAAACTGAAGTCTGTGCTAAATGTCACTTTAAAAAGTGGGCAGTTAGTGAATACTTCTCAGCACCTGACCTCTGGCCCATGTAATATCATTTGCCATCTGTCGTATGAACTGCATCTGCTTTTTCAAATGGAGATGCTATGGGCTACTTGAGAGAGAATTTTTGGTATTCTCCCCATTCTCTAAAGCCTGGACAACTGAGCATGAAGTTTGCTACATCTTCCATACTTTCCTTTGGATGCAGTTACAATTTGAATCTTCTTCTTGTATGTAATTGTCCAGCCCATGCTTTCCACTCAGTTCTTCTACACAGCATTGTCTGGGGAAAACCCATTCCCCAGGTTAGTTTGGTGGGTGAGAGAGGGGTGGGAGTGTGTGTGTGAAACTACTTGCTTCTATTGATTTTTAAATTTGTCTTTTCTAGTGTAGGACTGACTTAGGACCACCCTGTTGAAATAAAGTAGCAGCAGTACCAAAAAGAAAATGTATCCTATAATGTAGTATTTTTCCTGTATGCTACAGTCCACTGATTTGCTTCTGTGAAGGGAAAGATCTCTCCTGATTGACACTTTAGTTCTCCAGTCAGCAGTGTAGAGTTGTTAGTGTGTGCTCTGTACCCCTCTGGTGGATGGGCTCCCATGCAGAGCCAGTGGCATTTCTGTGTAAGGATGGGTAAGTGGAGCTGTGTGGTGGTGTACATTTTGAAAAGTGCAGCTTGGAAGGGAAAATTTTGATGAAAAATATCTCCCTGTTTCTGTGATACAACCCCTGTTATCCAGGAAATCAATGTCTGAGACTCTCCTGGGCCTCACACCCTATTGTGAGTCCCGGGGATGTTTTTATCGTGTCTAAAAGGCCTTGAATAATGTGACTTTGTAAATCAAATTGAAGCAAGTAATGAACTGTGTGTTGCAGTTTGAATGAATCAGCCCTGGAGAACAACCACCATTTGGAAAACGATGCTTTTTCGGACAAGTCCGAGAGAGACAACGTAGAAGAGTCGGAGAACGAAACGCATGAGAACAGCCGGAAGACAAATGAAAGTGAGAGTGATCAGTCAGAAATACATGGAGAGGTCTCTCTGGGACGGAAAGGGACCACTTACATTGAACAGATCTATGAAGAATTTGGGGAGGTAAAAAAAAAATAAATAAATTGATTGCTCCCTGTTTCTGTTAAAATGTATCTGTTCACAGTATTTGTCCTTCAGCTTTTAGATGTGTGGCAGGTAACAGTCAACTTCGTGAGTTCCAGTGTTTTACAGATAAAGCAATGCACAGTTTTCTGCTAAATTATGTTGAATTATCATGTGCTCTAATAATTATGCATTATGAGCAGCAGCTCTGCTACTGTGCTTTGGCATGTTTCCAACATCAGCGATTGCTTTAACCAGTTATTGCATTAAAGAGCTGCACAGCATTGGCACATTCGTGGAGCCAGCAGGAGGGGGAATTATTATTCTGGGCATGTGTCCTGGCCAATTAGGATGCTCAGTCCTTGCGTGATACAAAATATGATACTTTCCTTTTTTTATTATGCATGGAACATCCTTTTTGTGTGTCTGAATGGAGCGTTTGAGCCACTTGATTGCTAAATGACAGTTGCTTGTTGGAAAGCCATTTCTCATGTCATTTAACAGCAGGAGGATGCATTTCTGTTCCATGTAAGAGCCTTTGTTAGCTGGATGTCGCTGTGACACCCCCGAGGAAGGCAGGGGCAGCCAAGTGTGTTGTTTGAGAATGGGTCTGAGCAGGCAGCAGAGGAGCTCTGCTCCAGTGCTGGGAGAGCTCTGAGCACTCCCTTGCTGATTGCTTTGAACAAGGAAGCTAATGTCTTGTTGGTGCTTCAAAGAAATTCACTGCTAGAAAACTATTTCTTTCTTAGAATCACAGAATTATAGAATCATTTAGGTTTGAAAAGACTCTTAAGATCAACTAGTTCAACCATTAATCCAGCATTTCCAAGTTCACCGTTAAACCATGCCCATCAGCACCACATCTACGTGGCTTTTAAATGCCTCCAGAGGTGGTGACTCCACCACCATCTTTTCTAGGCCTGTTCCAATGCCTGACAATCCTTTCAGTGAAAAAACTTGTTATAATATCTAATCTAAACCTCCCCTGACCTCCCCCAAACTTGAGGCCACTTCCTCTTGTCCTATTGCTTGTTACGTGGGAGAAGACACCAACACTCATCTCTCTACAACCTCCTTTTGGGTAGTTGTAGAGAATGATATGGTCTTCCCTAAGCCTCATTTTCTCCAGGCTAAACAACCCCAGTTCCCTCAGGTGCTCCTCAGCTGGGAGTTGTGCTCCAGCCCCTTCACCAGCCTCTTATGCTCCTCTTTCAATGTTTTCCTGAAAGTGTACTACTCATATTGAGGAAGCAAATATAGTTAAATATATCCTAGTTACATCCAACTCCTCTTTTGGGCATTTTCCCCCTCAAATCGCCCTGAAGACACCCAGTAAATGATAGCTGGGTTCAAACAGGGGATTTTGAATATAGATGAACAACTAAGCTGCAGCAAAACAAAAGCAAACTTAATTTCTGTAAACTCCTTATTCTGAAATGGCCTTTTGTCACATGACAAACTTGTCCTCGAAATGTTGGTAAGGCAGGGTTGATACTTTGGTGTTTGAGCAAGCCTTACAGCCAGCACTGATATGTGTATGTAGATGTGGGTGTGAGAGAGAGATTTCTGCAGTTTTAATAAAAAAACCTGCTCTGTAAACCAACTGGGAAGGACTAAATCATGTAAAATGACAATGTGTATCATTAAGTAAGGATAGCTGTAGTGTGACTGCTCAGGCAGAGGTAACGTCTGATGGACTTCCAAAAAGAACTGTCGTGTAGCCTTGACCACTGGGTGTTTTGTCAGATTTCTGTTGTTGGCCAAGAGATGGTGCTGTTGTCACCTGGGACACACAGGTAGGACTGGTTGTTGAGTCTGATCCCACTGGTGAGAGTAACATAGAAGTGAGTTGTTGTATGCAGTGAGGTAGCTTTTCTCAGCAACGGGCGGAGATGTATCAAGGTAAACACGTGACAGTAATGTCATGTGTCATCTTAAACCGAAACTGCCTCTCAGCCTGTGTGTACAGTTTGGGTGTGGCAGGGCAAAGGTCACAAACTGTCACTATTAAATTTTCAGCTGGGCTTAGAGGGCTTATCTGAAAGGTGTGCACGCGTGCAGGCGCATCTGTGCTTTGGAAGGCATGTGCGTCTGCAGTTGACATTTCACCTTTGCCTTGTTCACAGTAGGAGTGTGAAGGCAGAGACAGCTGTCAGAAGGACTTTGAGATTGCAAAAGTTGGTCTAGAATATGAAATAGATACCATAGTACATAGGTTGATAACATAAACCACTGTTTTTCCATCCAAGCTTTTAGTTTTAACAAATTAGAAAAAGGGTTATTGAGGATTATGAATGTCAGGAGAAAGCAAACACAAATTACTTGAAGTTGTTGGTGTCCTCCTGCGCCTTATTCTCTTTGTGTTTTCAGCCATCCCTTGTGCAGTTATTTATTCTGAGCAATACTCTGTCCAACCATTTGAACATGGCATAAATTTACATTGCCAATATCTGCAGACTTGAGAACCCCGATAAAAAATGAGAGTTCTGACAGACCCATGTGTATTGTAAGCCCTAGCTGATGCTGCGATTTCTTCTTGGAGGTTCAAGCTGTGTATTGCACCAGACTGTCAAAAGAAGAATGGTACAATAATTGAAAAGCACTTAAATGAAAAGAGCTTTGTTGTTCCTGGGTCTGAAATTCTCTCAGCCTGCAAGCCCTGTATGACTAGTAAACTGACTACAACTATAGGGCTGATTGATAGTCAAGAAGGTGGTAGTGCAAAAGCTGAGGTGATGAAAATGAATGTTTAGTGATTTACACCACCTACAAGTCCTGTTGGAATATGCTGTGTCCTCTCCCAAATCAAAGACCATTCCAGAAGTGGATCTGTGGTTTTTTTCTCAGAAATCCCTTGCCTAAAGTCAGCAGTCTAAGTCTAAACCTGTGTTCTCTTTCACTGTTAAATTACAATGCCTAGGATGCATTAAAATGATATTCATATTTGAAAATTTAATTTAATTTTCCTTCTGTGGTGGCTTGAAAGGCCCATTCCCCCATTTTATACATCTCATAGCCTCACTGAATGTAAAAGAACTATACAGTTGAAGCTGAAGCCACAGCATAATCGCTGGTTTTTTCACCATTACCTACACTTCTGCTGCAGAGGGCACTGAGCAGCATTGGTGGGTTCTGGAGTTTTTGAGCCTGTCACCTGGCAGTGGGACCTTTACCTACTGACACACCAGCTTGTCTTGTTTTGAACTTGGAGAACTGCTTCCATTCTCTGTTGATTACTTGTTTATCTCCTAAAATTTTCTGCACATATAAGAGTATATCTTGCAGTCTCTCATTCGCTGAGAATGGGACTGAGAGGAGCTTCTTATATGCATCCCACCAGGCCACAGTGATGCTGTAACAGCCTTGGGCATGTTCACACCTCCTGAGGACCTGCAGTGCAGAGTCCCTTCAGTTAATTTTGGGCCAAGTTGGCCATTGCAGTCCTGAGGTGTGTGGAGACAGTGGCTCAGGAAGGAGCACCCTGCCTTGTGACAACTTTCACAGGTGACCAGGGCTTTCTGTACCACTCACTTTATTGCTCTGGGGATTCATTTCTACTGAGACATGGCTGATGTCTCTCTGTGATGGTGTAGGTGAGTATTTACCCTTGTGCCAGGGTCAGGTATGCCTGGGTGAGCTTAGACCTGCCAGGTAAATATGCCCATGAGAAATGACTTTTCTGCCCTGAAGTTGCCTTTTCCCATTGTAGACAGGCGAATCGTCTCAAACAGAAACAGTCTCTGAGGAGAACAAGAGCCTGATGTGGATCCTGCTGAAGCAGCTGCGTCCTGGCATGGACCTGTCACGGGTGGTGCTGCCCACCTTCATCCTGGAGCCACGCTCGTTCCTTAACAAACTCTCTGACTACTACTACCATGCTGACCTGCTTTCCCAGTAAGCAGCATGAAGGGTGTGCCTGACCTGGACACTTTTTTTTGTAGTTGTGAAAATATGTGTTGGTATGCTTGAAAAGCTCCCAAATAATACCCAGCTCACTCAGTTCAACATAGATCAAGCCAGGCACCATGTGCAGTGACTTTTTAAAGATAAACTGCTGCCAGTGAGGGGTGAGAGAAGAAAAGTTAAACTCCAGGCTAAACTACCTTTGCACTGCACGTACTTGCCAGCATTGGCTGGAACTGCTGGGGACTCAGCTGATGCCTTTGAGTATCTCACAACAGAGCTGTGCCACCTCCTGGTGTACTCATGTACAGAGGGAATAGGACAGAGAGTGAAAAGAAGTGTCAAGCACTTCTGCCCCCAAAAGCAATGCAGTTATGCTGGTTGATAAACAAATAAGAAACATCTTTTAAAACCATTGATGAGAGAGGTCTGCTGGGAGCAGCAGAATAGAAAATAGGAAATGTTATGCTTCCAAATAGGACCTGCCTTCTCAATGACATATGCCTGGTGGATTGTGAAGCTACTGTGTGCAATATTCTAATAGCAGCACTAGTTACTCAGCGCAGTTATTCCACTGCATCTGGCTAATTATAGAATTGTGGTATTTTCAAGCCTTGTTTGTGGTATTTGTAACATCTGAAGTTAGGGAAGTGGTTCTTCTTAGTGCTGAGATCTAAGAACACTTTGAGAGGTTTGGAGGTTTTGTTAAATAAACCTCTTTGTGGTACATATGATCCTTCTAAATTTTACAACAACTTACCCAAGATGATTTTTAAATCTGATTAAATAGTTGGAAATACCAGGAACTCTATTGTTCATGTTTACTTCCTGCTTTGTCTTCGAGTGGGGAGGTGTTGGATGAGGTGACCTTTAAAAGTCCCTTCCATCCTAAAGTATGGGATCTCAAAGTGGGATAGAGGCCCTATAGCACACCAGCTTTAAACTTCTTTTAAGGAAGAGGTAAACCAAGAAAAAGAGACAAAAATAGAATTGTCTTTGATTTTGATGGCATAGGTATTACTGTTTTTATGACTCACAGTGTACTGTTAGCTCTGACTAAATGCTGCTGTGAGTGGCAGTCCCACATTAACATACTTGAATGTCCAATCAAACCCAATACACTCCAGAAATATTTTTAGCCTTTCTGTAGGAGTACAGGGCAAGGTTTGCCACCTTTTGACAGTTTATTTTTGTGTTGTATGATGTGTGCTAGCAGCAGCGTGGAAGTTCCGTTTAGTTCTGGGGAAATACTATTGAAATTAATGTTATTATACTGGTAAGAAATGAATGTGATGTGTGACTGGTATAAAGACCATTTTATATTCTCTTTTGCAGGGCTGCCCTTGAAGATGATCCATACACTCGAATGAAGCAAGTTTTGAGGTGGTATCTGTCCGGCTTCTATAAGAAGCCAAAGGTAAAAGGAGGCCTGAAATTCAGGTTATAATGGCCATTGTAATCTTTTGCATGATTGTGTATTTCTCTATTGCCTCTTCTTTGACAATTTACCTCTTCTATTGTTTAGAAGACTTCGACCATTACATTTAAAACTGAAGTTGCATTTGGTTTCAGAGTAGACAGTGAATGCAAAATAGTGTTGATCAACCTCAGAGCCTTTGCACTGGACAGCTAGAAGGCAAAACTAGTCATTAACAAGTAACATGTCCTGGAATGCAAGACTTTTCCCTTTGCTGAAAGCTGTTCTCCCTTCTCTTTCCAGGCCTTTTGCTACCACTATGCCATCTTTCCACATCATTATGCACCTGCTACGTATAGTAGCAGCAATAATAAGGTTTGATCATCTTGTTAGGTTTTTATCAGGCAGTATTAAATATTAAATTGGTGAGAATAGCAGATTAACTCATGGCTTAGATTAAAAGACATTAGATTAGACTAGATTAGATTAGATTAGATTAGAAGAATACATGTAAGACAGTTTAAAACATCAGGGAGAAAATTATTATATTGTTTTGTGTCCATCTGTAGAGTTGTGTTGCAAATCTTCATTTGTAGCAGGTTATGATTACTTGGTTTTTCAGGGAATAAAAAAGCCATACAACCCTATTCTGGGAGAGACATTTCGCTGCTGTTGGTTTCACCCTCAGACGAACAGTCACACATTTTACATAGCAGAACAGGTAAGTTGCTTTACTTGTATGCTCTGGTGTTGCAAACAGCAACCTGTTGGCACCTCCGTGCATAGAAATACATCTCACCCTGGGAGAGGAACCTGAAGTTTTGTGTAAATGTTCCAGAGCAGGACATGGGGTAAACTGGTTGCTGATGTTTTTTCTTTTCAGATTTACAGAAGGTTTATGAGGTTTGGTAGGCACTCAAGACTATAAAAGCAGGTCTCCTATATATAATATCAGCTTCCTCAATAAAGACCTTTTCTATGGGATTCTGCCCTACTGTTTTCTTACTCTTTCTTACTGTTAGTAAAACGGGTGTTGTTTTGACTCTGTCAAAAGGGGCATAAACCACACAAATCCTCCTGTCTTTTATTTCTAAACTTTCTGTAATGATTTAATAGGAGCAAATTGAGGGCTTATCTCTATGTCTTCATGAATAAATGAAGGGCAGAGGACAAAAGTAAACTGGCCTGAGAAAATGTACTTTGACAGTTATGGTGTTAATAAAGGGATCTGAGAACCACATGGACTTTGGTAGAGAGACTCCCTGTTTCACATGCACTTTTTTCTCTATCTAATCAGATAATTTTTGCTTTGCTAAAATCTTTATTTTAGCCACTGCATCCATTTTATGGAGGTTATACAAATGCTGCCCAAAAGTTCTGCACTGTTCATTTATTGTGTTGAAAATCTGACACTCTACTTGTTGCCTAAAGTGATCTCACATGTACGAGCTCAAGAAAATACAGGGTGGGGGAGAAATTTTAGATATATAATGTTCTCATATGTAATGAGGACAGGCATCATGTTCCCTCCTTTAACATGGAGGTTAATGGTGCAGATGGGGCTTAGTCCTGCAGCCTCTGCCTTGTGCTTTCCCTGGAGCCTGTGAGGCTGTGTGTGCACCCACCGCTCTGCTTAGCCTGTACACACTGCTCTAAATGACCTCTGCCTATTTTTGTTCTAGGTCTCCCATCATCCGCCAGTGTCAGCTTTTCATGTCAGCAATAGGAAGGATGGATTCTGCATCACTGGCAGCATTCTAGCTAGGTCCAAGTTTTATGGTAAGGCATTAAGTCTAAGCACCTCCCAGGTAACACTGTGGCATTGGTTTTTGTTTGTTTTTCAATCACTCCTGAGTTCATTGAGAGTTAAGATCAAAGAAATGCTTATAAGATCTAGCGCCAGGATAGCCTCATTCCTTGTCTTGGCTCTCATAGGTTTTCCTCATTTCCACCATTTCAGTGCGAAACCACACTGATATTAAAAAAAAAAAAAAAAAAGAAAAAAAAATCAGAAAGATCGAGAGTTTTAAAAGCCTGTTTTTCTGAAAGCAGAAGTTTGTAAGAATGTACGGGCAGTTGGTTGTCAGACCACTTTGCGTGTGCTCATGGATGAGTCACTTTACAGCTATTTGACCATCCAACCGACAAGTGCAGAAGTCTGTATAAATGTAACACCCTTTATCTAGCTCCCAGGTCCCTGAGAGCTGAACCCCAGAGCTTAAAAATGTCCTTAAATCTCTTAATAACAATGGTAACAGCACAACTCCAGACTCTGGAAGAGTGTCGTTGTTTGAAATAGTTTTTTTTGTTTGGACAAATGCCTCTTAATACTGATCTTCTGCTAAGTGTATTTGCTGCAACACTTGTAAATAGTCTTTGCTGTCCTTCTGGCAGTTTTATTTGTTATCTGGGATCATACACAGTCAGAAAAGTTGTGAGAACAGAAGGACCTGAAAAACTTCTAAGCATTAGAACTACTTTCTGCATCCCACTAGTGACCTGTTTAATCTACTTCTCTTTCTGCACAGGGGCTAAATGCCAGAGCAAATGAGAGCCATACAGCAGTTTGTTAGAACTGCCTGCCTCCAATTGCAGGGTCTTGAATTATGAGCATTTCATATCTTTTCTTTCATTAGTGACTGATATTTAATTGGAAATGTGGGTTTTTTGGTAGGATGAGGGACCAAGTATAACATGCATTTTTTAAAGTGTATGTATTTGTTCTTTTAAATTCTAGGTAACTCGCTGTCTGCACTGTTGGATGGGAAAGCAAAGCTCATGTTTCTAAACAGAGGGGAAGACTACATAATTACTATGCCATACGCCCACTGTAAAGGTAAGTTATGACTCTTCAAATAGGAAGGAAACAGAAAGAATAATACAATGGTATCTTACTGACTAACTTTGCACTGGCTCTCCCCTCTCAAATAAGCGACACCACAGGGACTGGTAAATCCAGAGAGCAGTTGCTCCACACATGAGTCACAGTACTCAGCAGGAGACTGGTCATCCTCACTGAAGCCTTTTTGTTCTGTCTGTGCAGAGCTGAGGATGGAATCAGGCCCATCTGCATTAGTGTTAACACTGCACAGAAACAGAAAAATACTGCGTATATGCACTGGAGATAAAGTGGAGATAGAAAGAATAAGACTACATTTCTGAGCTTCTGAGGATAAAAAGTTTCTCTTATGTTAACACTGAAATACCTTTAATATATTTGCTTGCTTTTTGAGAATAAAGGAAAATCCTGAATTCTCTTCCAATTTCTTTGTTACTCTAATCATTGTATTCCTCAGAGCATGGGCTGCCTCAGTGAGGCTGATGCTTATTATTACTGTGTGGCTTTGCTCTGTCGAGCCAACGTGCACTGTGGCTGGGGGATAGCTGCTGATTCACTGCTCCTCAGGAAGCATTTCTCCTCAGGAAGCTGTGTCGGTGGCATTTCAACCACAGTGATAAAATCAGTAGCTGGATCCAATTTTGATTTTTGAATATTTTTTTAATTTGGCACCTTGACTTGAAAGTTAATATTTCTGGAGGGGTCTGAGTACCTGAAAACAGTAACTTCTGTAAATCACACTTATGCACTCCAGTGCATAAGTCTTTTTCTTGTCAGTTTTTCTTTTTCTGCAAATTACCTGTACAGCAAATGGTAAATATGTTTAAAAAGAAGCTCTCTACATGACTACTAGTTTCCCAGATTCGGCTGAATCCCATTACAGCTTCTCTCTGCCCCATCCACCCTGTGAGAAGCAACTGGGTCTGTTTAAGCACTGGTATAAATAAAGTTGCAGGGCACAACCTTCTTTATTTTTCCTGTCCCACTTTCAGTTTGCCACAGGTACACTATCAGCACTTGTGAGTCAAGCTGTTTTCTAGCTGGTGTAATAAATCGGGAATACAGACTCAGGAGGATTCTTCATGCTTATAGGAAACAAACATTTTCCAGAAACTTCGAGTTCTGTCTTTTCAAAACTTTAAGCCAAGTAGTGAATTTCACAGCATGTGAAGTGAGAGCCAGGTTGGCCTGAGAAAGCAGATTGCTTCCATTGGGACCTTTCTTAAGCTTCTTTTTTTTCCTTTCAGGACTTTTATATGGTACCATGACAATGGAGCTTGGAGGGAAGGTTACCATTGACTGTGAGAAAACTAACCACAGGGCAGAACTGGAATTCAAGCTGAAGGTAAGAGACACTGTGGCCCCCATTTTGAATGGGTCTCATGCTTGTCCCTGTGCCCCAGGCAGGGTTTGACCATAGACACCAGATCATTTTCATACAAGCACTGGGTGTGTGCACCACAGCATGGCCTACCTGGAGAGGAGGCGTCACCCTGCAGTCAGTTTTGCCTCATGCAGCTTGATTTGAACCCAAGAAGCCTTAGATTTACACATGATTTGTTCACTGCCAGCCAGCTGGCCGCTGGCCAGACTCATTCTGAAAGTTTGGCACTGACAGCGTGGTTTCTGTCCAGGCAGGTACAATTATTTCTGCTTGAAAAATACAGCAAGCTGTACAAACTACTTTGAGGCAAGCTAAGATGTGGATCTTTGGTGTATCTCTCCAGTAGCCATCACATCTGTGCTCTGACCTCGCATGTGTTAGACTGAGCTGTTCCTTGGGTTGGTCAAGGCTACAGGACCTTGCTTTGATGGCAGAATAAGAGCCCATTTTCAGGCAGATAATTCTGAGTGCTTTCACACTGACAAGCCTTGCACTGACTCATTCATATATCTAGTCCCTCCCCTAGAAAGCCTGATGATGCAGATTTATGGTATGCAGGCAGAGTGGAGGCATTTTTGAGCATACCTGTTACTACATGTGTTAAAATTTGGGAAGGAAAGTGATAACCTGTAATTTTTCTTAGGCAGTTAACTTGCTTTTTAAGGAACATCTGTTTATTTTCTGCTCCAACTAACAATTTCTTGCCTGGGAAAAAAAAATGAAAGGAGAACTGAGAGACTGCAGGACTTCAGAGTTGCAGCCTTAGCCAATGTAAATGTGAGAGATCACTGGAGTTAGGGGAGTCTTTTGCAAACTGCATTTTTTTTTCAAGGGCAATAATAATTTGTCTTTATTTGCCCTTTACAAAAGGAACTGTTTCCCTATGCACTTTCTTGACATTTGCACATACTTGTCTTTAAAGCCTTTTCTTCCCATAGGCCTGGTGTACTGTGTTGAGGCCAATGGGATATTGCCCTGACTTTGGTCAGTGTCATCTACCTACAAACACTTCAGAGCTGAAAGTGCAGACCCTTCTTTTCTAACTTGAAAACAATACCCTTAATCTAAAGATGAAAGGTCCCTGTGTCTTAATTACATGCTCTGCTTTGAGTATTTCTTAGCTACCTTTTTTGGTAGAATTGTTAAAAGTTAAAGGTAAACCCTGTAACTTTGCTATTAATTTGGATATGTTCCAGTTCTCTGCAGGATTGCAAATGCTTGAGATACTTTTGAGATTTCTTTATCCATGGGTGTTGTGTGAAATTTGGTTTTATATTGTTATTTAAAAAAAAACCAACAAAACCAAACAAGTTCCTCTGCACAGATATTATTGGAAAGTAGCTGCTAAAATAACTGAAGAAATGTTGTATGGTATGAATAGGAGAGCTGGTCACTTATCACTGCTGTTTCCTGTGTTTGGCAGACAGGAGATGAGGGGAATTTTCCATTGTTCTGAGAATCTTTTCCTTGACTCTGGAAATACCCTTTTTCTTTTTCTTTTTTTGTTTGCTTCTGTTGAGTGCTTCTTCACTGGAAAATTGACACAGAGGCAGTCATCAGCACTGCCACGCTGCTGTTGCTGTCCCATAAGCAGGAAAAGTCAGCATTAGTGCTGCTCCTTTTCTTTGGACAAGGCTGCAAGTATAAGAGTGCAAACTGTAATGTGATTCTGGACAATGGGAAGGACTTGTCCACATACACTTATCCCAGTGTCTAGCTGACAATAAGTAAGTGTATTTGCAATGAAAGTGAGGCCTTGTACTGCTGACTGTTGATGCACTGAAGGTTTATCTCCCTTCGTGCAGCTACAGTGATTTTGGTGTTGCAAACAAAAGGAAGAGGGCACAATGTGAGATCGTCAAAATCCATGTTTAGAATTCATTCTGCCTTTCCCCAGAAATAGTGGAAGTTAAGCAGGTTGCACTTTCCTTCCCTCCTGCTGCATCACTGTTTGGTTCCCTTCCAGTTCTCACCAGACTGATTGAATTTTCTATTCCTATTCTCCCCTGACAGCCCTTCTTCGGTGGCAGCGCGAGCATTAATCAAATCTCTGGGAAGATTAAATCAGGAGAAGAAGTGTTAGCAAGTCTCAATGGACACTGGGTAACACATGATAATCGAAGTTGCTGACAGGTTAAGTGCTCGTGGCAGCAGGGTGCGTGGGAGGATGGCAGCCCTTGGTGGGCTCCCTGCGATGGAATGGGCGCTGCCAAGGGCCATGTCCTGCCTTTTCCTGCCAGCCCCAGGGAGTGCAGGCGAGCGTGTCCCGAGCAGAGCATTCCAGGCCACACCTCTCAAGGTACCTCTCAAGGTCATTTACACTTCAGTAGTCCCATCCACCTGCAGTGTGGGTAACACTTGCAGTCCCAGAACCTGGGCCAAAGCTGGGAACAGTAAGGAGGCTTTGCATCAAAGCCAGTGGTTCTGTATTTAGGGTCTGAGGCTTGGGTCAAGCACTGATGCCAAGTGATACAGTGTGTATCAGATGTGACTGACTGTGAAGATCATGAGGCTTTCTTTTGTCTTGGTGTATTCAGTACTTCCTCAGTTATGTCAGTATCAGGGAAGAACTTCACAGGGTTTTGAATTCACAGGGTTTTAAATTCATTATTCATAATAGAAGAAAGTTATTTCTCTGTTCATTAGGTGAAGGGCAGAGGCATAAATTCAGTGAGGGTTATTGCATGGGCAGCTCAGAACTGTCATCAGAGCACCTTGCACCCTGATGCACTTAGTATACACAAGTCACCCTCAAGCCAAAATCCAACAAGAATAAAGTTGCATGGTGAAGGATATACTCCAGTTTTGATTGAAACTCCTGGTAATTGAGGCAAAAACAGTGAACACTGGGGTTTGGGCTGGACACTGGCTAGGTATTCCCTCTCTCAGCAACATTTGGACATTACATCGTCATTACAGTTGTCCTGTGCTCCCTTTCCAGTCCACAGAAATTGCCACTTCTGAGACAAGATTTGTCTCATCCTAAAGGAGGTATTAAAAATAGGTCAGGTGAAATGTGCCTGGATAAAGCCCTTTCTATAATAAGGTCCTAACCACAGTGTAGCCTTTGATACTGGACTTGTCCCCTCAGACATTCTGTCTTTTTACATTAAAAGCTAATGACCATTTTGAAATTGGGATATTTGCCCTTTCTGGGCATGTCCAAAGTGATTTGCTCCCCGTGCCTGGGTAACTTTTCCATCCTGAGCTCCCTTTCCTGCAGGATGAGCCTTGGCAATTGTGAGTTGTGCTGGGCTGGGGAGTACCTTGTCTGTGGAGGGTCCTGCAAACACCATCAGCAAGAGAGGGGCTCCCCTGGGGTGCAGAGCCACGTGGTTGTGTGCTGCTCAGCTTCCAGCCTTCTATTTATTTATTCCTCCCTTGTTCTTTATCCTGGTTGGTTGTGGTGCACAAAACTATAATGACATATAAAAGAAGTAAAAATGGCTTTGAAAGGGTGGCTCCCTGAGCCACTGTTTGCAGCTGTGTACTGTGAATAGAGCTGCTGTGCACTGGTAGGGATGGTGCCTGTTCTTCTCCCTCCCTGCTGAGAGTATTGGCCTGCTTTCCTGGATTTTCTCTGACACTGTCCAGGTTCCTGACAGAAACCCTTGCATCTGAAAGGTAAATTCTCTGTCTCAGGACCTGAAAAAACATCCGGAATAAAGAAGGGAAGCAAATTCCAATGCTTCTCAGTCCTAGGATCACAGCACCAACTGAGTGCCCCTTAAAGATGCATGCAGTGATGCTTGATAATGCCTGCCTGCCTCTTCCTCCCTGCAGCTGGGGGTCTCTTGGGGACGTCAGATCAGTCCTGGAACTGGCATCTCAGGATATGGCAGAAGAAATCCTGAGGGAGACCTTGAGGAGGGATGATAGTCCCTCAGGGTTGAAGGCATTTCAAAGCTGAAGATGTGATGACTTTGAGACATACATCAGGAAACAGTGCAGGGGGAGAAATGCAGCCAATGGAATGCAAAGAAATTAGGCAGCTACAGGCAAAGCCAATAGCCATGACTTAAATAAGGTTTGCCTGATACATCGTGTCCAGGCAGCTGAATGGCACCAATATACTGCTCAGCAGCTGTAACCATCTGATTCATTCCACTCGCAGTCAGTGTCAGGCTGTTCACTCTGTAAACTATCCTCTGGCTCTGTGGCATTGTTGTGTCTGTGAGCCAGGCTGGGAAGCAGATCAGTTAAGCAGGGACACAGCAGTATTGTCTAGCCAGCCTCAGATCAGGGAAGTGCTGCTTAGTAGTTGGTTGCCAAGTAAATTGGCAAGGAGTAAGAATTGAAGACTGCTGACATTTTGAAGAGCTAAATTAAATTCAGGTGCAATAGTAGAAAAGCCTGGCTAAACTGAAAAGAAGAAAAATGTGAAAGAGTATCTCAGCTTTAGCTATCCTTTCCAGAGAGGATGGTATTTCAGGGGGCTCTGTGTGAGATTTCAGCATTGAGGAATGGAAGAAATATTGGAAAAGGAGCTAGGGATCTTGTTTATATGTGCTGGGTGGTAGCTGGGAGGAACAGTGGGGAAAGAAGAGTATCTTAAGGCTTGTGTGAGCACCCATGTCTGGGGACAAGACTAATAGGAGGAACCGGGTCCCTTTCTAATTACTCTGTGTTTAATTCCGCCACTGCTTCTGGAATGCCTCACCTCATTTGTTTTAGAAACTTTCAGGAAGTGTGTTTCTGACTGTCATTAACATTTTCACCTAATTTTGCTTCTCAGGATGGGGAAGTGCATATAAATGAGTTGAAAAGCGGGAATGCAGAAGTGTTCTGGAACCCGACCAGTGAAGTACGAAGGCAGAGGCTGAAGCGCCACATTGTGCTGTTTGAGGAGCAGACGGACTTTGAGTCAGAGAGGTGGGGAGCTTGGGGAATGTCTCACTGCCTCTTCTCTGCTGGGGGCAGGGCTCTGATCAGAAGGCTCCAATTCCTCATCACAGTGACCTGCTTTGTCTGCACATATTAGCCAGCCATTTACTTATTTTTTTCCAGGCTATTAGCTCTGGAGTATTTTCATGAGGTATAGCTCTGAAATAACCAGGGACCTGGGCTGACAAATTATGGAGGCTACATTTTATCTGCTTAAAATAACAACTTTGCCTGGACTCCAAAAAATCATGGACAAAGTCTCTGTAACTGCTGGAACACTTTATGGAAGGTCAAGGTGTCAATCTGTGGTTTGTTGGATATCTTGTTAAGAAGAGTTGTTTCAACCACAGGATCTTAAACTAGATGCAGGAATTGTGGAAAGTCCTGGAATCAAGAGAAGCAGTAGTTTGAACCACATAACAGAATTTTATGAAAGAATACAATTAAACATATGTTTAACTCTGCTTCTTAATCTCAGCTGAGCTCTCCAATGAAGTTATGTAGGTTACCTAAAAATGTAGTCCTGGCAAACAACTTAGGAAATTGAAGGAATGACTAATATATCACCAAATCAGTTGTTGAGCAAGAACATTATGTGTTGAGCAGCATTATGAGCTGCAGGCTTCAAACCAACTACTCTTGCTCCTTCTCAGGTTTGGTCAGCCAGTACCAGCCAACATCCCAAGCCAGCACATGCAGTTTGCTGCCTGGCTCTGCATTACATGACCACCTCTCTGGGGTGCTGCATTCCCCTTTTCATAGGTAAAAACGGGATTGCATGAAAATAAAAACATATGAACATACAGTTTGTTCTAGACAACAGTGAACCTTATGGGCAATAAAGTCTGTATTTGTAACTTACAGCTGTGCAATTGCCATTTCTTCAGAGCAGACAGCAATACATTTCTCTGTTAATCTTCAGAAGAAGATTCTTTTAAAGGACACAAGAAATCTCAGTCTTCTGGACAAAGAATCTCCAGTTCTCTGTTTACCAGGTCATGGCCAGAGCTGACTCTCTTTGCTACATCACGGATTAATAATGATACATGCATCCAAGGGAAGGGGGCAAAAGGGAAAATAGAGATCCCTTACAGACATTCCACCAAGCTCCTTATGCTGACAGTTGTATGAATAAATTACCATTTAATCCACCTGAAATCACTTGAAAATCACCTATTTTCACAAAGGTGGGAGACCCTCTGAAACTCATACCACTATGCAGCTCACTGTGGAGGGTCTCATTGCCTGACACGTGGAGCTCCTGGTGGAGTAATTTGCCCTTGTCAAATAGCTTTGTGCATGTCCCTCTGAGGTTCTTAGAATTAGAGGACTCACCCTTTACACCATTGCATTCCTTAGGACGGACTTTACACCGCCGCAGTATTTTCTCAGGCTGTTATTTCCACTCCTCCCCCACCCTCATCACTGACTTTGAATTGAATTTCCTGCCTTTGTTTCTGAGAGAAAATATTCATATACAGAAAAATGGGAGTGACTTCTTAAAAAGGAAAGGAAAGTGTTTCTCTGCCTTCGGTACTTATCTAAGAGGCTACATTTTTGGAAGTGTGTTAATGTATGCTGATAGAAATATAATGAAAGCATCAATATGCCTTTTAAATTAAGAGCTTCACAGCAAGCTCCAAATTAAATGCAGTGATGTTTCATCTCCTAAATGGAAGATGACTGTTTTGTGGAGATGGGAATACTGGAACAGGCTGGATCTCCTGTGCATAGTCTAACCACTCGGTAATGTGTTGGGAGGGCTAGTTACTAGTCTCAGATGTATTTCCACTCTGAAATGAAGATTAGAGTGCTTTGGATGGAGGAATTGCGGAAAGGCCTTATCACAGCTCGGCTGTTGTTAAAAAAAAAAAAAAAAGTAATGATTTTTCTCTCGTAAAAGGCAGATCCTCTCCCCAGGGGAGAGGCTCAGTGAGACATCATATGACGGATCACGTATCCTTTGGCAGCTGAAAACAAGTGTGGGTGAAAGCCTGTGCTCGTGCTCGCAGTTCCTGAGCACAAGGACATGCCCGTTGCTTGCAGATTGAATCGGCTGCCTGCAGATCTGGTAGCTAATCCTATATAGGAGTACAGCATGCAAGATATGCACACAGATTTGTTTTCCAGTGCTTTTAAACTTTGAATATAAAGCCTTTGTTTGGGGAATTGACATTAACACAAAGGCTCCTAAACTGAAGTGCCTGAAAGGGCAAGGAAGAGAACAGGTTCTCCATCAATCACCTCTAAAGAGGCCTCTGATCTCAGTGAATTGAGCATAGCTATCCCATAACTCACACCGACAACACTGAAGAATTTAATGAATATTGTAGGTGATGTTTTGTAAGAGAAAGTCCCCTGTACTTCAGCAGGTCACTGTATATAGCATTCAGTGTTGCCATTCTTTAATTTACAAGCCAGAATTGAGGCAGAGCAGTCCTGCTACAATTGCTCTGGTGTATCAGTAGACCAGACAAGTGTCTGCTCTGAAGTTCCAGCTGGCAAAATGCGTCCTTGGTTTTGAGGTGGTTTAACTTGCTTCCGTGTTTATTTCTAGGCTTTGGCAGCACGTTACCAGTGCAATAAACAAAGGCGATCAACACAAGGCAACGCAGGAGAAATTTGTGCTGGAGGAGGAGCAGAGGAATGCTGCCCGGGAGCGGAGGGAAAGCGGCACAGAGTGGAAGCCGCTGCTCTTCCAGCAGGATGCCACAACTAACGAATGGCGCTACAAATACGAGGAGTGAGTGCTGGGGTTGGGGGTTATGAGCACACCTCACTGCTCGAGTCCCCAGGGATGCAAGCAAGGTTACAGACCTGTAACTGGGGTCCTGCCATTTCCCAAACTATGTCCGGAGCTCGCCCTTTCTGAGCTCCGTGTCATCATTATAATACATATTCCTGATGCTAACTGGGAATAGCTGGAAATGGGGGCCTAGCAATGGAAAATCCACTATGCCATTGGTGTAAATCCCTATTGCTGCAATCAAGTGTGGAGTCATTTAGCAGAGATTTTCTGCACTGTGCGAGCAGAGTTAAAAACTGTGCTCTCCTTCCCTGCCAAGAAGGGGGAAGCCTCTGGAGACTGAACGCCCTCATTTAGGGCAAGGAACTGTGAATATGGAGGGAAGTATCTTTTACTCCTGTCGCTGTATCTGGAAGCTCCCGTTAGTGTCAGGGATGATGGCCTGCCCTGATGCATGTGGAATTAGTGTATTGGTCTTAACACACCTGGTGTGGGATTCTTGCTTCTCTGATGGTATTTTCTTCATTTGGTCTCAAAAGTCTAAGACCTTGGGATCCTTTGAACGACATTGCCCAATTTGAGAAGGATGGAATACTTCAGACAATGGAGAGACACTTATCTACAAGGACATCAAACCACAAAACAACGTGCATAAACAATCAAATTACACGGCACAAGGTAAAAAGCCTGTTTGGGGGAATATAGTGTTCTTTAGGATTGTTTAGATGCACAGCCCTTTTCTATAGCATTTTCATGTAAGCACAGCATAGGCCGAAAAGTTTGTTTTGGGTAAATACAGCTTATGACTGTAGACCTGCAGTATCATACCATCATTAACTCCATATAATTATTGGTTGACCAGTTATTGGTGAAAATGGCCCTTTAGTGGGTTTTAAACATGACTGAGCTGAACTTCACAGTTAAGTGTTTTCAAAGCTGAAAACTTTCCAAATGTTTTGGAGTGCATTGGAGAATTGAGATCCTACAACTTCAATTTCAGTCTTTGCCATCAGCCTTTAGCACTTAGTTTCTCTCAGATAAGACAAGAAACCTCTCTCCATCCTTTCCTTTAAACAGAAATGATATTTTCTTATCTCACTGCTTTAATCTTTGGAGTGATATATGTCGTTGATAACACACTTTGTAAACACTGAAATGCTGAACTAGCTAAATATAACCCATATTACACTGAAAAAACTTGTATCCTACTATGTACGTAGACCTTTCTTTTATAATACCTGAATCTGAATGTCTCTGAAGCAGTGGGGAAGATGAGGTTTGTAACTGCTTTTCAGACCCTCTAGTGAGAAGTTTGAATCAATGTGTTTGGTTTACCCATCTGAGAGGTAGGGAGAAACTTTCTGAAGTGCATTGAGAAATGAGGTATAAAATTTCTGTGATATTTAAATCCTCCATGCACCTTCTGAAGAATCTTCCCTGGAAAATTTGATTCTAATTTTTTCTATTTTTTAATCCTTTCTCTTATGTATCTAATTGAGTGGGTACACAACTCAGCAAAGGAACTATAAGGTTCATCACTAGTATGTGTCAGGTGAAGTACAAGAATTTTTGGATAGGTGTCTTAAGGATGTTGCCATTTGAGGAAATGCTTGTCTACGGGGCATGTGTGTAATATCCTTAAGTAGCTGTCAGGAGTCCAACTACTAGGAGGTGCTGATAAAGCAATCAGACTTCCGAATCTCACATGTATTTCCCAGAACCCCGAAGTATTTTATTTAAAGCAAACACCCAAGTCTCCAATTTGACAGCAACTGAGACTCTTTTGGTCCCTGTTTAATCCAGAGGTCTGCCAAAGACTGCCGGCGCCGCAAAACCAGTGATCAGCCGTCCAACCACAGCCAGAATACAGAGAGCAGCTGTTCAACACCAGAGTCAGTGCAGGAGCTCTCAGATGATGATGGCAAGTATTTGTGTATCACTGGGTCAGGCTTTAATGTTCTTCCCTTTGTACCTTGTTCCTCGAGCCAGCCCTGGGACATTTCCCAGCCCAGTTAATACCATGGGCCAACAGCCCACGGGCAAACACGCAGAATGTTCTGCTTTTCTGTTCTCTGTATGTACTGCCTCTCTTTCTGCCTTACATTATCCATGCCAACAAGGGCTTCCCAACTCCTGGCACAAACATGTTGGAAAAATACACTGACATTCCAGTCAACAGATAGGAAACAGCCCTTGTCATTCTCTTCTCCTTTTGTTAGAGGTGACCTTGAATGTTTCATAGATAGGGGCAGGTGCGAGCACTCTGTTCTCCTCCCCTCAGCTGGGGAGCATGCTGCCAAAATTGCCTGAAAGCTGCCTGAGAAGGGGCTGCAAGCCAGTATCCCAGGATGCATTCCAGTAGCCTGAGTCTTCAGGGTGGAAGATTCTGTTCCCTGTCTCCTTCTCCCTTTGTTTCTTCCTGAAAGTGTCCCCCTGGCTGTGACAATTAGATTACAGCCAGCCACTTGTGTTTCATCACTACCACTAGAATGGCGATGCAAAACATAATTGTCCTTCAATACTTTGCCACAGGGTTTGAAAGCCTGTGTGCTCAGTGTGGGAAAGAAATGAATCACCTGAAGGAAATTCACTCAGCCGTCTTATCTCTACAGAGAGCCCAACAAGACATACACAGGTAACTATTTTCTGTCATCAAATCAATGATTTTAATGGGCTGAAAATAACCTGTGGCATTTAACTCCTCACTGCGGCCTTTGGAGCGTCTCTATCAGCTGCCAGGGTGCACTTAACAGTTGTTTCCATATGTAACCAATTAACAAACAAAGACAAACCCATCCCTTGCATTCAACAGTGAGGAAATTTCTTCCTCTTAAGACTCTTTATGGCCAAAAATCTTCGCCTCAGCTTGTTTCACACCTCGTGGCATTCCAAACTTCAAAACAGCTGCAGAAGTTGGGAGGGGCTGGGCCGTGTCCTGGCTACAAATAAATCTCAGCTGGGCAAGAAGGTGTGAGGCTTCCCTTCCTGTCGAGCATGTTACGGATTTCCTTGATTTTCTGTAGAGATGCAGGCGTGTGGTTTGAAAAGCTGGGCTTCGTGGTGAAAAGCACGAACTTCCCACATTTTGTTTAAATGGCTAGTTGCCCTCTGAAGGAAGTAGTGAACACACCTGCTGCTGACAAACAGCTTTGCCCTGCAGACACCTGTAGCCAGGGGAGTTATTAACGGCTTCATCTGCTCCAGGGAGCCCTGCTGGTTCCCCACTGTGTATTATCCAGCTCTCCTGAGGCTTCAGAGTGGTGGGATCACATGTGAGGCCCACCATTTCTAGATGCCAGAGCCATTGGTGGCTTCGGCTTCTCTGTAGCTCCTGGGGGTGTCCAGGGCAGGCTCTTGTACTTGGAAAGTATAGGGCATAGGATTCTGAGTGCTGAATAAAGTGATTTCTTGGGGTTTGTGCCCTTACACCTTCTCATGCCTATCTGCATGCTCTGCCTGATCCAGCTGCAGACAGAAGTACTAATCTCTCTGTTAAAAAAAAAAAGAGGGAGGTAGAGTCTGTGGGGGCACAGTGCTGTACCCATGAGGTGAAGGGATCCCTCCTGACGTGGAAGTTCTGGGCGTGTGCACACATGTGAACACATACCTCCCTCCAACCCACAAATAATCATACTGCTTTCTTTTCCAGAAACCTCAGTGCTCTGAACAAAAAGTCCTTCCACAGGAAGGCCTCTTCTGAAAGCTTCCTCCTGGACTCTCGCTGTTGGTTTCTCCTCTGCATCTTTCTTACGTGTCAACTATTCATTAATTATGTCTTCAAATAAAATCACTACGTTTGGCAGCAATAATGATTACTGGCTGCAGGAGGGGGGCCATGCGCAAGGAGCCCAGAGAGGCACCAAAGCACTTTAGAACCAACGCGGCAGAGGTGGAAGAAAGTGGAAAAACGAGGTTAAAAAGGGACCTAGGAACCTGCAAAACTTTGTTCCTGCAGATTTTGTCATTTTTGCCTTTTACATGTACATCTTCAAGGACCTCTTAACCTGTACGGGCCTTAATGCTGAAGCCAAATGTAGCTTTAATTGTGCAATTTGTTTTCTATGTCTTGTCATTTTCTGATGCAATTAATAATTACCCAGCAGTATTGGTAACCCCAAAATGGTAAACATCCCAGTGTTTTGGAAAGGTCACACCGGCCTGGGTCACAGCTCCACGAGTGAGGGAGTGCAGCTGGGGAGCTGTAAAGAATGGATGTCCATGGTGCCTGTCCGGCTGCCTTTAATTAGTTATGGGAGGGAGCACACTTGGTCCAAAAATACACCCCCAGGGTATTAAGTCATGATGTGTTTTGTCAGCACACACAGAATGAGACCTCAGGATGTGTTTTATTTTCCATTCCACAGGAACTGTAAATATGCACAATTTCCTAGAGCCATTCCTCTTTAGGAAATGGGAGGTATTCAGTGAAAGCTCCTTGTTTGTTTGCGGAGCTGACTGGTGTACTGGATCTGGCCCATCGAGTGTAACGTCAGATATGCCTGTTCGTAAAACCTGGTCACTTACTATTATTGTTATTATTTGCTATATGGCTGTTTTATAATATCACACTCTAGCATTGTAGAGAGAAATCCACTGCCCCAGCATAGGTGAGAAGGATGGGAGAGATATAGGTGTACGTGTGTTCGGTCTTAGACACATTTTTCATCAAAGGTCAGGAAAGAGGGAGGGTTTTGCCACTGCATTGTTCAACTCTGTTAATAGTCTTCCTATTTTACACCATTTTTTAAAGATTTGCAATATTTTCTGTAGACTGCAGACAATACTAAGCCTTTCTTTTCTGGCCTGAAGTAGTTCCAAGTGGTAAGTACTGCTATATATACAGCCTTAAAATACTTAGTGGTGGTGCCAGTCTGGGCTATCTTTCAGTGTAAATGTTTCCAAATTTTTAAGTACATTCCTCGTCATACTCCCCAGTTAGGGGAAACCTGTTTGTGCTTGATATGTTGAAATAAAACTACACACAACTTTCACTGGCAGTCTATCTGACAAATTATTTTTGGTTTTGTATTTGATAGCATTTGACAAGTAAATCGCTTTTTAGAGGAAAGTCTACAGGAAAAGGCCTCCAAGAATCTCAGACACAGGCCGTAAGTTAGAGCAGCAGTACATTTTGATACCCCTCTGGCTGAAATTATTTACGTCATAGCATAGATCGTAGCAACTTCCTCAGAAACAAAAGTGGTTGCCTTGGTTTTCACTGTTGTACATGTAAATGTACAGACTTGTCTTGGACTTAGAAAACCTTTATATTAAGGAGGTGACTTGACAGCAAATAGGTAGTTCCATAAAGAGAACTACAGTTCTCTGACATGAACAGACAGGGTGAGAGATGGCATCTGGAAGCCATCAATCAGGGAACTGATCACAAATAATAAAAGGAGAGTGACTGTTACTAGCAAAAGCCTCCAGAAAACCCAAGGATTCTTGATCCTTAAGGAATTATCCTTCAAGAATGTCAACATTATTGATCCAGGTTAGGTGTCTTTTTGAAGGACCCTTTCCTAGTCACCCTTTCTGAGGAAGTCTGACCTGCGCCACATAAAACTTGATGAGATGGGATCCCCCCACCTCTGCCTGTCAGGCTATGCAAAGTCCTATATGCACCTTGAAAGTGTTGGCTCCTAAAGCTGTGCAAACACATCTACTAATCTCCTTTCAGTGCTTCAGCAAGTCAGCACATCTCTGGCCTGTCAGCACAGCCTTCCTCATCACACACATCCTGCTTTGGGATTATTTGAGTTACAGATAGGAGCCTCTCTGCTTCTGTAGGGCTATTTATTTCTCTTGGATACAACTGTGTGTGGGTTTCAGAAATGCTTACTAAAACAACAACAGGAAAAAAAAACCCAGCCCGTGCCCACCTGAACCAAAGAGAAGCAGCACTGAGCAGGAAGCATCCACTGGGGGGAAATGCGAATGCTTGAAATTGAATGCTTGAAATTTGGATCAGTTCCATTTCACCAGACTATGCACCCACAGGGATTTCACTGGGACTTGTTACTGCAGTTAAGTAAAACACTTGCCACGAAAGGAGCAACTCAGTGAAAGAAACTTATACAAACTAATTATGCATCTGCCGAGTGGGAGTTTCCAACATTTACTGCTGCTGCCAGGGTATTAAAAATAATCCAAAAAGGAACAGCCTATAAATCCTTGTGCCATTAATTTTAATCCAATTTCAACATCTTGAGGTGAATGTTCTTACCGGATACACTCACACGGAGGATAAAGGGTATTCACGAGGAAAAATCACGGTCAGAAATGTTGTTTCTCTGGGAGGAATAGCTGCTGAGGGAAAAGCTGAGAACCATTTCAGGGCTTTAGAAAACCCAGTTTGTGCGCCCTTGGGAAAATTCCCCGTCCATCCTTCGCCCCTCCTTTCCGTGATCAGTGAGCAGCTCTTCAGCGCGTGAGCTTTTCTGGGTGGGAGAGACACGGATCGCGCCGTGTCCCGGCGTGGATTCTGCCCGCTCTCGACAGGTGCCAAGCGCGTTACCCGAGGCACGGCGTGGTCTCGCTCAGCCCCGGGGCGGGGGGCACGGAGCCCCCGGGAGGGGTGGGTGTCCGGGCGGGGCCGGGGGCGGCCCTGCCCCCCGCGGGGACGGATAAAGCGGCAGCGCCAGCGCCTCCCCCCGGACGTGCCGAGCGGAGGCAGCGCCGGGAGCGGCGATGGCAGCCGGAGGAGCGGCGGGGCTGCTGCTGCTGGTGAGTGCCGGGCGAGGGGCTCTGGCCGGGCCGCGGGGTGGGAGTCTCTGGCCGCGACCGCTGTCTGTGGGCAGGGCTCGCCCTCCACATGCCCGCCTGTCCGTAGCCACGTCCTTCCTTTTGACGGGAAAAGAGGCTTCCTCCAAATGTAGAGTGGAGGAGCCGTGCAGGTTTTCCTACCCTCCTCTTCCTCAGGAGACTTTAGTAATTTACCTCAGCTTTTTGTTTGTGTTGCTTGAAACTTGGGGGATTCTGAGCTTATGCGGGTCTCCTAAACCTGAAAAGGATAAGGAAGGGGTAGCTCCTGTGGACCCAGCCCTGGTTTGCGACGAACCCCCTGAAGGGAGTAGGGAATAAGTGGCGCGTCCTCCGAGTCCCCCTAACGCAGTTACTGCCGCCTTTCCTTCTCTCCTCGGGGAAAAAAAAAGAAAGTTATAAGTCAGGAATGAACTTTTTAATTGTCCTTACGTTTTTTAACTGTGAGACTGGAAGTTTCCTCAACTACGCGGATAAGGGAAAGACTTTCAGTTTCCCACAGAGAGAGCTGAAAGAGCGCAGGTGCGGGAGCCGAGCTCTTGATTTCAGCTTGGAAAGTGCCCGCTGATGGCAATTAGCGACGGGGTGCTCCGCGGCCGTCCCTTCCTCTCCCCCTGCATCTGTTCTAGGACCTTCTCTCTCTTGCGTTTTACAAGTGAGAGATGTACTTCGGTGTCCTGAAACCGAGCTCCGCGCTTGCCTCCCTCCGAGGCACTCGGAGTGCATGCCCCGCGGGCCTCTTCCTCTTAAAAAAAATATATATATATATATAAAATATATATATAAAAAATATATATAAAATATATATATAAAATATATATATAAAATATAAAATATATATGTGTGCGTATAAACATTCCCAGTGCTCCTGTGGCTACAGTAAGTTATTTTTGTTAATGACTCAACTTGCCTTCTGCTTAAGATTACAGAGCCAGTGAGAAATGCTGGATGAGGTCTCTGGGGCGTTTCCTCCATTTTGCAGAGGGGGGAAGACTAACACTAATCCCCATGAATTAAAAAGATGGAAGCAAAGGGAGAAACGAATGCCTTACATGTGGCAGAAACTTCAGCCTCTGAAGTTCTATTGCAGTGAACTAATGAAAACAGAATTTTAAATGGAATTGGGAATCTCCAGCAGTAGTTGTCTAAAACGCATCTGCTGCTGCACGGTGGTGCTTTAACCCCAACTTTGTGATTGCAATTACTGCTGTGAGCAGCACTTAGCAGAAATTAGTTTGGGTTTCCTCTGTGGCTTCCCATAAACTTCTGAATGGGTTTCCAAGCCTTTGCTGGTTCATCTCCCTGAGATGGTTATCGTGTCCTGGGAGGATGAATCACTCAAATGCCTGTCTGTCTTTGCTGTAGGTTATGCTGCTGACAATGCCTGGAACCCAAGCAAAGAACTGTGAGGAGGGAGAGTACTTCCATGAAGGACACTGCTGTGTATCTTGTCCAGCAGGTAGGACTTTGAGAAGTTATAGCTGATAATGGCCGTGTTTCTTTCTCATGGAGATGACTGAGTCACTATTGTTTTTTATGGCTTCATCTGGTAAAAGTGAAAGCCCAGCTGGAGCTGTGATGGTTCCTTGGGGCTGTTAAGGCCAGGTTCCATTTTGAAGCAAGAGTCCCAGGTGAGGACTGGGAGAGGTGCCTTGGCAGCAAGCCAGGAAAACTCTGCTCGCAGTTGAAGATGGTGTTCAAAATTAGACGTTTGGCTGGTTTTTATTAACGAAACACTACAGTTAGCACAAAGAACAAGCTATAAGGATTTTTGATATTTCTGTGTCTGTAGGTAGAACTTTGGTTTTGCTCTCCCCTCCTTGCTCAATGTATGCAGAGTTAAGGAATTTTGTGTCAAGGAGTATCCTGCCCGTAGAGAGTATCAGAGGGCTATTTAGAGGTAATTCAGAGAAAGAAGAGTGGTTCTTACAAGCAGCTCTCTCTGTGCTCACTAGCTCCTTCAGAGATGGTGCTGGCCACGTTGCTGGCTCTAAGCTGTTGCAGAGAGTCATCCTTGTTCCCTGTGTGTCCCAGCAGAGGCCTGGCTTAATGCCTCGTTTGGCACTGCTCCTTTTCTGAGCAGCAAGCTGGGAATATGCCTCCTGACTCTCCTGTGCCGGTTCATGTGGCACATGATTCATTTGTGAGGAGGGGTTGGACTCCCCCCAAAATGGGTTTGTGTCGTAATATCCTGTTATAGCCCTTTGTCTGCTTGAAAGATCCCTTGAGGCTGCTGCTGCCGGTTCTCTTCTTCCACAGGTACTTTTGCTGCTCAGCACTGCAGTGCTCCACATTCGAGAGGAAAATGTCACCCTTGCAAGGAAGGAGAGAGTTATACCGCACATGAGAACGGCTTGGACGAATGCTTGTCTTGCAAACAGTGCAAAGATGGTACCAAGCACAATTTTGATGAAGCCCTAACCCTTTCCCCTTTTTAATGTAGAAAATATCATCCTCACTGAGCATACTGAACTTAGAAAGAAATTGCCTTTATGACATGAGTATCATTTTCGCACAGTTGTAGAGTCACATCTTTTATATTTACTTTGTAACATTTATGTTTTGTTTTATAGATCAAGTAACTGTGAAACCCTGTACTCTGACGCATAATACTGAATGCCAGTGCAAACAAGGGTATTTCTGCACTGACAAGAGCTGTGAAATATGTCAGAGACACAGTAAAATGTAAGTTTGATAAAGAATATAAGTGACTGTTTTCTTTCTAGGGAATGTTAGAGCTGTGGCCCAATCAGTGCCAATAGCTAACACATGTTATCCCGCTGTAAATAATTGCCCTGAAGCCAAGTGATATTATTCATGCATTTAAATTTTAGGTGTCAAAATATGTGAAGTTGAGACCTAAAAAGACATGAACTTGGGTATTGTTGTGCTTGTTGCTTATGTCTGCAAGCTTGCACTTCTCATGTCTTCAGATTAGTATTTCCCCAGGTACGCACTTGAATGAGCTTTCTAGCACCCAGTCAAAAATTTTGGGAGGTAGAACTACCTGTTGAAGGCAACTAACTGTGCATGAATAATGCATCTACTGTGGTTTGGTTTTTCAGTTTTCTCCCCCTACTTATAAGCTGACATACACGAGGTTTATCTGATTTGCTTCTCTTTAATCTTGTAGTACTATCTTGGGTTGTTTAAAGGTGCGCTTCTAACAAAGTTATCTGTTTATGCATGTTCTGTTCATGCCTCTGAGTCAGGTCTATACAGAGCTGCATGTTGCTCTGGAAATGTTGATACAACCCTGTGTTGCCATCCCCTGCAGGTACCCGGAAGGGAAAGAAATCGACCAGAATTGCAATGCTACTACAGGCCTAGGATGTGACTTACCGGATCAAGGTCTGGTGCAGAAATCCCACTCAGCTTGGTTTGTTGGGTCTGTGGCTTCAATAATAACACCACAGCAGTCTGTAAAAACAGTGGTTTGAACTACTCTAACATGTTTAACGGCTTCCGTGTTTTAGTCTGAGAGTTACTTGCTAAAGACAAACTCTTAAAGGTGTTGGAGTGACAAACCATCTTCAATTTCACTGGGTGAAAAGCTACACGTGTTGCAGGGTTTTCAAAGTTGCAGTGGTGATACTGCTGAAAGTTCCAAATATATTTCCTGTGCCTGAGAAGCTTTGTATGGAGTAGCTTTCTCTTCTGCTGGTAGATAGCTTCTGCCAGACCAGAGCAGACTGAACTGACACTGTATGTTACAGCACCTCAAGCTTGCTGTCACTTTTTGCGTACTTGTTTCCCCTTTCGAGTGTCTGTCTGGAAGACTGTGTGGAAGTTGTGTTGCAGCTCAGTGTGGAATCCCCTGCTGCCTTTGGGGTAATGCTGTGCAGTGCAAATGAGTACTTGCATATTCAGGTCAGCTGAAAGTCCCCAGTGCCTTTTCCAGTACAAGCTAGCAGGGTTGTTGTATTAGTGCTGGGCTTAGGCTGGTTTCTAGGACAGCAAGGAATATCTTTTGGGGGGGGGCTGCTTCAGTACTAATTTTATTTCTTCTTTCTTTGCAGGAAGCACAACTGTTTTTTGGGTTATTCTTCCAATGTTTTTGGCTGTTGCTGTTATTGTTTTGCTCTTCTTGGTATTTAAAAAGTTGAAGTGTGGTAAAGGTAAGTGCTTGATACTTATCCATAAGACTTACTTTCCAGAATTAGGTAAAGTTTGCACAGGGTTATCTCTGGGGTTTGTGTTACTTCATAGGGGACCTTTTTAATCTCTAGTTCACTTAGCATGTGATTGAAGAGTAGTTTTGTTAAGTAAATAATGCTTAGTTAAGGTTTATGCATTTTCTTATTTTGCTGACAGATGCCTTTACTTCAAAGCAAGATTAGGAAAAGTCCTTTATAAAAACCTTATTATATCTACTTACCTTGTATTGGCAAAGAGAAAAACCTGTGTCAGCTCAGATGCATGGTGCAAAAAGTGGCAACTAATTAGTTCATTAACTACTTTTGTTCACTGTGTTTGGATGTGGAGATTTTTTTCTACAAACTGTTGCACTTTCATCACTTGAATGTCTTAATGAATGTGAACGTTAGGTTGATAAGTCCTATGTGAATTTATTCTTTTAGTGAAGTTGAGCTGTTTTCCTTGGAAACAACTCTTTCCACTACTGAGTATTAAGGTGTTTTTGCAACTCGTGTAGTTAGAATAATGTTAAAAAGTGGTCTGAATTTTAAATGCTAACTTTGTTCAAATCACACTTTACCAGTTGTATTGCAGTAAAAATTGTTGCCTTTTCTGTATTGTAATAGCTCACAAAAATGCTGCTTAAGCTGGAGTGGGGGAGCATCTTGTCTGCATTTTACTAAGTGGGACTCTTCCCCCTATGAAAGTGCAGTGTTTGTGCTGTTGGTGAAAGCTAAGGGTGTTCTGAAATGTATAACAGGTCAAGGAAACTTAATGGCTTGTGTTTTGGTTTGTGTTACAAAAGTTTGTGTATAAATCTTGCATGTATTCAGCTATGTTTAAATTGCTGCAACTCTTAAAAGTTTCTTAGACACTTACTTTGTTTTTCAGCTCCTTCAACTGATAGAGATGTGGAGAAAAGTCTGGTAAGTATGTGATAGATCGAATGTTTCATCTCAGTTTTGTGCAGTTTAATTGTGCGCTGCTTAATTGCATTTGATGCATAGCCCTCAGTGTTTGTCTCACTGTAGAGCTCTCATAGGATGTGTTCCTGTGATGCAAGAAGTTGTGATTCATACAGGGTCAGATATTAGCAAGGGCCTGATTAGCTACATGTGTCTGCTACAGTTGGTCTTTCCAATACTTCTGTTGGAAACACTTCAGAGCCTGTGAGCAGGATGTTTTCAAAGTGGAAAAAAATTAGACTAGCTTCAAGCTTTCACTTCAGACTGTCTCCAGATGATATCTTAATTCAATTAAGTTTTTTTTTTTTGCTGTTTCACGCATGTATTTTGCAATCAGTGTCAGCTATCAGTTACCTGCATGGTGGTGTTCAGGCTTTCATTGCAGTTTAACAACAAATTATTTGTTCATAAGACCTACTTCTCTTGATCCAGTAAAGTGACTGAGCCTTCCTGCCTTTGGGCTCATGCCAAAAGCTACAGACCAGAGCAGTCTGGCTTCTTGGCTCTAAATAGTGCTGTAAGATGAGGGATTTGGGGCTCAGAGCATGCTAGTTCCAAAGTGCATCCCTAAAAATGGTTTACCAGGCTAAGGCTGGCTGCCAGCATGTGTTCAGCTGTAAAGCTAGATGTACCTTGGCCTGCTGTAGTCAAACACCACTTTAGAACTTCTGTTTCAGTAGGAAAAAACCACACTATTACTAGTCTAGCATTTTGCAACATAAATACAATATTAGCTTCTATTTACATGGTCTAGCTTTAGCTTCTCTAGTTAAAAGCTATACCACTCATAGCGCTCTGAGGCAAAAATTAGCTCAGTCTTAGCAGTACAGTTAATGATGTGTAGTGCTAAGGTGTAAAACAAATCTTAGTCTTGATGAGGATCTAAGAAAAATATCTAGATTGTTCTCATAGCATGTGTACAGCACTACTTTTCCCTGCTGCTTCTCTTGTTTCCCCTCCCACTACACTACTCAGCCAGTGTGTGAGCTCGTCTAATGTTACCAGTTAGACATTTCGAACAATTAAATGCATTTTAATTATGTCAAAAATGCTTGAAGACTGAAGAAATGGAATTGGAAGATATGTTTAAAAGTGTCACCCTAATTTTTTTTTTTTTAAGGCTCATAAGTGGCTCAAATATGTCGATCACCTATGTTTTTTTGCTGGGTTGTCTCCCCCCATGCCCTGGCCAGATTTGCAGTACTTCATATGTTTGTAGAAGTTGAAGACAGAAAACCTGGTCCAATAGCTGTAGCATAGGAATAGGCAAATATAACATCTCTAATTTGAATAAAAAGGTAGTAGAATAATGCTATTACGAATTGGTGCATGGTGACACTTGTGTAAGAGCTGTCACAAACTTGAGATGGAGTGTCTGTGCACTTGTAGTGTTCATGCTGCTAAGGAAAGTTACACTGAGATAATTCTGAGACCAGGTATTTTGCCACCCACACACTGTCCTCTCCAAAGTACCAGTGAATTTATGTAGCTCTGAAAAAACCCCCAACAACTGCTGATACTTTCATAGTTGCTGCTGTATTTTGAAACAAAATGGTCAGCTGTGCTAAGTACTCTTAGTTGCTTGGCTTCCTATTTAAGAACAATTTTTTTAACCTGTTTACACCCTTAACAGAAAGTGTTTTCAATGAGAATGCTGTACAACTACATGTGTGATGTGTGGTGTGGTTCCCTTCACATCCCTGTGTATGCGTGTTGGTCACATGATGGTGTCACACGTGGGTCACTGACAGAGGAGCTGTACCTTAATAAACACACATCTTATGGGAGGAACAGCTACTCTTCACCCTCTTTTTCCACATTTTAAAAACAACATTCCTAAAGCTTTCTGGTTTTAGCACTAGCTGATAGGTTAGAAAGATGCTAGTCTGCTTTGTACTTGTTCATGATGAGCTGGGGCTGTATTCCCTGGCATGTGCTTTAATGAATTGGCAATGCTTAAAATGAGGCAGCCTTCCTTGGTTGCTTCCCTCTTTGTCCCCTCACAAAAGCTATGTAATATGCACTGGTGCTCCCTGGTTTCCTTCAACTGATTCCAGTTTGTGAATTTGCCAGGAAAGTTAATCCAGCCAGAGGGAACTTAAGCTAGTGCACTACATGGAGCTGATAGGCTATAATCAGCTTGGCAAAAGTTGTGAGAGCATCAGCCTTGACACAGCAAGAGACTTGAGGCCCCTGTTGCTGTTAAGTCAGTTCAGGTGAAGCAAGGCAATTTAATTTCCTCCTAACTTAGGAGACGTGCAAAACTTCTGTACCTAGGTAGGAGCAAGCAGAAATCCCACGTCAGTGAGAACATCAGGAAAAGCTTCCTGCATTTGTTGTGCAGGTAGCCTGTGAGCCTTACCCCCCAGTCCAGTGGGAGCAGAACAGACAGCGAAGTGAAGAGCTGGGCTCTAAAACCATTTGAACTCAATTCTGTAAAGGCTGTAACTTTGCCATGTTAGCAGGTCTCCTATTACTTCTCTGACATCTGGTGGTTTCATGTGTTCTCTTTTCTTCCCCCAGACTGTCTTTGTAGGCCTACCTATGAAGTATCTCTTAAAGTATGTTCTTATTCTTTACAGAAGTCTGAGGGCAGTAGTGAAAGCCTCATTTTGCCAAAAAGGGAGACACCTGCACCTGCAAATAACTCAATGAACCCAGAGGGTGAAAGCTGTGGTGAGAGCCCAGAGAGCCAAGCACAAACCAATATTAACCTGGAAGCAGAAGATGCATCACCAGAGGAAGATAGTGCACTTACTGAGCAGGACACCAGCCTGCATGGGGACTGGAAGCACCGTGTGCTAAGGAGGTTGAGGAGGATTGCTGAGTCTTCATTTCAATCAAAACCTGGCCAGAATTTTGCTTCTCATCAGAATAACCTATCTAATGTACCAAGTAATGGAACACCAGCGAATCGTGTGGTAAGTGTGTGTATGTGAAATTATCATCGTGTTTCCTCTTTATGTGCAATTTCAATTCCATTTTTAACTATTTCTTGAGTTTTCAGGCAGAACGATAGAGGAGACTTTGCATTAAAGATGTAATAGAGAAAGTATGGAAAGCAGTATCTTGGGAAAGCAAACTTCAATCCCTTACATTATTTTTCTCTGCCTCTTTCATCTCCCTGTCAAAATTTGCGTAGAAGCTGCTCTGTAGCAAAAGCAGCAAATGTGTTGCCTTGTTGCTTCACTTCAGAGCTAGTAGTGTGGCTGTTTCATCGTGCAATTTTCTTTACTCAAATACTTTCCGTTGTGCTCTGAAACTTGCCTCCACCCTCCCCCTCCTTACTGGTGTGTGTGCTGTAGAAGCAAGCTGTCAAGTAGGTCAAGAATAATTGTAAGAGAACCACCCTGATATGTTGGAGTCATGGTCCAACTTTGTATTACAGGTACGAAAACCAAAGCGTCGAATAATTGTTAAAGATCTCTCTCAAAAAGGCAAGTATTCCATAAACTGGCAGTACTTGGAATTTGGTTTTGTTTCCTGTTGACTAGTCTACTTAAGGAATAGTGTAGGGATGCTAATGAATACTGCTTAGAGCTATAAGGCTTTTAGTAAATTGTAAAATACGCTGAAACAGGATTATTGCTACACTTGGGAGGAGTTGTAATCCCTGTGGTGAATTGTTCTACTTATAAAGCATGACTTTTCTGCACGGGGGTATAGTGCAGCCATGATTTTAAGGATAGCAATGGTACAAATTTTTTAAAATAGTATTTTAAAATAAGGCTGCACTGCAGCAGTGTACTCTGCTTTGGTGAGTGGAGTGTAAGTCAGAACGGAAAATATTTCTGTCAAATGTCCGCTAACATGGAAGATTCCATCAAACCCTCATACATCTACCTGTACTCAGCAAATTGTGCTGTATGTCCAAGAGATGGGTTTTTGTCATGATGGCCTTCGTGTGGCAAATCTATGGTTAAAGCATACTCTTGAGTAGTCCTGTTAAGCTAAAGTGCAAGCCAGTGAAGAGTTCCTCAACACCACCTTTGCTGAGTGGTGTCTTAGGATACTCCTTTTAAGATATATCGACCAGTAGACCTTTAACTGCTTTCACAATTTCTTAATAGGAAACCTGGTGCTTCTTAGGTGCCAAATCTGGCTTTGCTGCTGCTGTTCAGTCTGTGCAGGCATTGGTTGAAAATTAAAGGGGAAGCATGTACATAAGCTATGAAAAAGAGAATCTGTGTCTTAAAACCCAAGCTGATGTGTTGTGTTTTTTCTTTCAGAACGGAGAGTTTGCTTTGAGGCCTTTATAAAGGAAGTACCACCAAAAAACTGGAGGCAGCTTATGAGAACTCATCTCCATGATAATGATATTGATAAAATTATTTATAACTTTAATAATGATATAGAAGAGCAATCCTATCAGATGCTTCTCATCTGGAGAAACACACTGGGAGAAAAACAGTGTATTATTAAGTTACTGAGTGAGTTGAAGCATATAGATAGGAAGGCTTATGATAATGTAGTGAACACTTTAAAAAGTAATAATATTATAAGTAAAGTAGAAGCTACAGATTAATGTTTATGAGGGACTTTAGAAGTGCTCTTGTGTACATACATGTGTCTACAGACTTCCTTTAAATGAGGACATCAACGCACTGCAGTAACAGTGATGGCATGGACTTGATATCCTCCTCATCTCACTCGGAGAGCTGGGAGGGATTTAGCACCGTTGGTGTTGACACGGACTCCGGTTGTGACATTCACTAAGGTCTTTTGAGTTGCACAGTATTGAACTCAGGCGCCGGATGCCCGCTTGGGAGCGAGGAGCTCCTGCTTCCCTTTGTGTGTGGCAGTGCCGTGCTGTCCCAGCCGGTCTGGTGGGAACAAAGAGGCTGCTGCCGCTTTTGAGAGTATGTGTGCTTTGGTTTCTTCGTACGGTTTTGTTTTGTATCGATCTGCTTAGCACTGTTATGTTCGAAGCACAGCAATAAAAGCCTGGTTGAGAGAGAAGCAGGGGTTGACTCTTGGACTTCCTTCTGCTGGTGGAGTCGCCGTCCCTGGGAGGTATTTAAGGAAACACTCGGGGCCACGCTCTAGTTGGCGCGGTGGTGTCGGGCGTGGGTTGGACTGGGTGACCTCAGCGGTCTTTTCCCGGCCGGCCGTGCCGTGAGTCGGCGGGGCGGGGATGCCGCGGGGGGCGGGCGGCGCTCCCGGTTGCCCCGGTGACGCGGGGCTCCCGTCGGAAGTAGCGTAGGGCGGGCGGGGCGAGGCTTCCGGACGCGCTGTTGCATCAGCTCGGGAGCGAGGGCAGGACGAGGCACCAGGATGGCAGCAGCGGCCGCCGCCGAGCACGGTAGGTGGGCGACCGGCGCCGCGGAGCCCCGGCGGGGCCGGGCGGGGTGTCCGCCGGGGTTGTCACGGCTCGGCGGGGGGCGGTGTCGCGGCCCCGCCGCTGTCACGGTGTCAGGTGGGAGGTAGGGGCGGTGGGGCGTCGCCGCGGTCACCTCCTTCACGCGTCCCTTGGGATCTGCATCCCTTGGGGTCTGCGGGGGCGGGTCCCCCCCCAGCCCCTCCGGGGCGCGTTCGTGGGGACCCCGCCGCCGCTGCCTCCCAAGGCGCCTCCGCGCCCATCCCGTGGGTGCCCGTGGGATGCGGTTCGTGTTGTGCCTCGCCGCGAACGTAAAGGTTAATGCTGACACGCAGCGATTTGTGGAAAAAAAGGAAAAAAAAAATTGGGAGCTTCTCGGTACTGAAGGTTGGAAACAGCTGTTCTGCAGCTCGATGGGTTCCGAGAGAGATTCGGTGGCTGCCAGACCGCTCGGGCTGTGCGCCTATCACCCCCTCCTCTGCTCTCTTTCACCTGTCCCTGTGGCTCCCTTGCTGTCTTTCCAAATCATCGCTGTGCTCCCTTGAACTTGTGTCCGAACTTCTTGAGTTTTCTGGATGCTTTCTTTGGTCATCTTTTAATGACGGGTTGTACTGCTCGCTTCCATATGGAAGGAGGGCTAGGGTAGTCCTGTAATTTTTGGCACTACTGTACCAAATGGAAACTTGGAATACCAGTCATGCAGGTATGAAATACCATTATGGTATGTAAAGGGTTGGAAATTTCTGTCATTCCAGTTAAGGAACTGTAAATTCAAAGATTTTGCTCCTTTACTACTGAAAGTTGCTTTGCTCTCTGTTCATCACAAGTAACATTCCCACTAAGTAAAGTCAAGTAAGTTTCCAAGGGATTGGCTTTTTCAGAAGTGTTTTCAGTATCTTAGGAGAAAAAACCAGAACACCAAAGGCTCAGTTCAGGTGCTCTTTTAAGGAACTTTTTAATTAAGTTCATAATTAGGCAAATAGCTTTTTCTTCTTTTTTTTTTTTTTTTTTAATTGAAATTGGAATTGTTACATTTAGTTTCAGTTCAGGAAAAGTGGAAGTGAAACTGACAGGGCTCAAGTGACGAGGAATGACAAGCTCTTCCTCGATGTGGGATACTCCAGTCTTAAAAATCTCTGCTCAGCTGAAAGCCTCTTGAATCTCATGTGTGAGTCTTGATAAGTGCTTTGTCTCTCTGTTTATCTGTGTGTATGCTGTGCCTGGCATAGACAGGGTCACTGCACTGGTTTGGTGGTTCTGAAATGTTTATGGAAAAGGATAATTCATCTTGGCTGAGCAGATGGTTGGAATTCCTTTCGAAGGTACTAGAGTGGCCAGCTAGAATGATAAATGGCCAGATTGGAGCCATATTAATAATGAAACTTGTTACATTTGTCTCTTCTGTGTTGTTGTAAATTTGTTGGAAGAGAAGTTACCTAAACTACCTAGTTTATTGCCTGCCTTCTGGCTTTTCAGTATTTACTTCATTGTCAATACCTTCAAGGAACAGAAATTTTTATTTTCAACTTCATAAAAGTGAAAATTTGCCATGAAATTTCATATTGTATGGTCTGTATGTCTTGATTAAACTTCAGAAGGTATTTTACGTGTAAATAAAATGTAGAAGCAGTTCTATGCCTCTGAGTCTGTGTGTTGCTGTGGTCTTGCAGACAAATTCTCAGTGTCCTTTAGTAATCTCCAAAGCACTGTAGCATGGCAAGAAGCACATGTGACAATTATATCACCCAAAGTGATTGTACACCAGCAGCTATTTTATGAGAGTTGTATAATTAATGTCTACAGTGGAATTTTTTGGAAACAACTTCTTAATGTTTCGTTGTTAACATTAATTCTTATGATTTTTCAAAGTTATTTTGCTACTTGTCCAATACTTGTTCTCTGTGCTTATTTCCTGAACGGAGTAGCTGTTGACATGATTTGATATCTTTGGATCATTCCATTCACATGAGTTAAAACTCAGTGTTATGCAATGACTCTGTAACACTCCCATGTTTCTGCTGTCAAGAAAACACTTCTAAATGCAGGGGAGCAATAACAACTGTAGTTTTTCTGTTATTGGGAGTGGAAAAAAATTGTGGTCAGAGAGAAGGGTGATTTCTTAGCCTGTTTTCCTAAAGCAACAGGGAAAACAGATCAGATGTTCATATACCCATCAGCATGGGTATATGTTCATATACCCATGCAATTTAACAGTGGGCTACCTCTTGCACACACTTGGCTAACAGATTGAGGGAAGATGGGTTGGAGCTGTACAGGAGGATGGGGATACTGGAGTATATGGGAAGAGGGGATGCAGCACTGAGGAGGTATCAGGAACTGCATCAATGGGAGTGTGTGATGAGTTAAAGGCAGTGCAAGACATTGAAGGAGGAACTGAGGGTACAGAATGGAAATCATGGAAAAACAAGATTTTGTAGATTTATTATTCTTGTTTTAGTAGTGATATCAATTGAATCAGAATAGGCTTTTATGTAAAAGTAGTCTTTACTGATTTCTTTTGCTTGAAAAGAAATGGTCCACTGCTATATTGCCATCCAAAAAACAGTTACCACAGTCATTCTTTCTTCCCTGGAGAGCACCCTGTGCTTCAGGAGAAGAGCTTTTTTTTTTTGTGAGTTCAGTCCAGTTTGGAGCTACTCACAAGAATGCCAGAAGTGAGAATGATTTTGTCCTGCAGGTACTGAAATAGGATGCTCAGAGGTACTTCAGAACTGCACTGATGGTAGAATCATAGAAGGGCCTGGGTTGGAAAGGACCTTAAAGATCATATAGTTCTATTCCCCTGCTGTGGGTAATGACACCTTTCACTAAAGTAGGTTGTTCAGAGCTCTATCCAATCTGACCTTGAACACTTCCAGGAATGGGACATCGCTCAGCACTCTCTCAAACATAGCAACTCTTCCTGTATCTGCAACTGACTGCAGCATATTTGTGGTAACTTCAAGTTGTCATGTTCTGAAAAGTAGCTGTGCATCTAGAAAATAAAGTTTGGAGCTCAGCACAGCCTGTGAAACCCATGTGGGACACTCAGATTGGTACAGTGAGCCTGCTGGGAGCTCGAGACTGCTGTGGCTTAGCTTCTACTGTGCCCTGAGGAATCCTCTCAACAGCTGCTCAGGTCTGTTCTTGCTGTGCTGCACGTGCTGTGGTGCCCAGTCATGGCTGTGAGTTTGGGCTGAATTTGAGTTGGGAATCATTTTCAGGATAAAGACGTCCTCCTGTTAGGTCCCCTGGGCTATGTGGGTATTTGATATATTACACTTTCTAGTCTGCTGCCACTCTTGCAGCCGGACGCAGGCCAAACTTCATAATTTCAAGTATTAATGTGTGTTCCGAGATTGCTTAAAACAATTTTGGTTTATGAGAGCTGAGCTGGTACTGACACTCACAGGCAGTACTTGCCATCTCTCCTCACCAAAATCGGTTTGTGTGAGTTCCATCATATTTGTTGGATTTGTGTGTAAGTTTGTGCAACTTCCCTTTTAGATTGGTTTGCAGATGTGGTTGGAAAGCGCTTACATTGTTTCATATTCACTGACTTACATCGCATTAGCAGCCTGGTGTGTGAATAACGGTCATAATAACCCTAATAATATTTCGCACATTGAGTGTTGTTTTCCTTGCAGTAGATCTTTCAAGATCTTTTCTTTGAGATATAGTTTCATTTCTACACAGATCATTCTTGTAATACTTTTTTTTTTTTTTTTTTTTTTTTTTTTTTTTTTTTTTTTTTTTTTTTTTTTTTTTTTTTGGCATTCTCCCTCATAAGATTCATGTATACAAAATTCACATTCAAGGAAGACTTAGGTTTCCAGAGTTAACCAACACAACTATTTCAAAGTATTCCATGTGTATAAACACATGAAGTTCTGTGATGATAAACATCAGTTAATACTTAGGAGCCTGAAAAGTTTATAGTAAAATTAACTATATGAGCTGAAACTGAATCCCATTCAGCTGGGTAAGACAAGCCCATAAGGTCTAGGTATGAACCATTATTTCCTTGTTATTCCTTATTTATACTGCACACTTACATGGGTAGGCCTTCAGAGAGATTCGGACTTTACATGAGTTAGTCTTTGCTTTTGTATGTGAATCTTTTGTGAACTTCTATTTTTTCGATTATTTTTTAAAAATCATTGATCTTTTTTATTAGTTCTTATGTTATAGTATATCTTATTTATACCCACAAGAGTCAAACAAAAGCATGCTTGGTATCTAGCTGCCATTTCCATGTCATCCTGACTTGCTCTTGGATAGTTTAATAATTGATTTCCATATAGAAAACAAGCTACTCATAAAACCTTAACTGATGATATTTGGAAAAACTTTTCAACTGTGCAGTTCCTCACGTCCTCTTATAGCCTCCTCTTCTCCAGCTCCTTCCATTCTTGCCTTTCCAAGAGCATGGGTCTGTCAGTGCCTCCAGTGCTTTAGGAACTACTTGTGCAGATGTTCATTTCAGTGTGAGAAGCAACACTTCTGGGCACGGTCCTTGTTGTGGTTTGGGAGCAGGGACAGGTGCTCTCACACTGCCTCTCATTTTACTGCCCTATGACCTTGAGTTAAATTACCCTCTTGGCTCACTCCCTCAGCAGGATATTGGCTTAATGTTTGTACAGTGCTTTGAACATGAACAGGTCTACAAACATTGAATCATTGTAGGAAAATATGAACACTGGGTTTACCTAAAGGCAATGCTAGCCCTAATGCCATAACCTCCACAGTGCTTTGTCCCCACTGCCTTGCACAGGGCTTGCTCTTGCTGTCATGGAATTACAAAATTGTGAGAGAGGAGCGGAATCCAATGTCCTTTCTGTTTGTTTGTGTAGATCTCACTCATTTTAAATACAATTCATATGCTGAGGAGAGAAGGTGGTATAGGAGAAGTATGGGAATATACAACAACAGCTAAAGTTTTGGGTTTCTAGAGCAAATAGGAGTAACCAAGCATTGTGCAGGGAGCCTGCGTGTGGACAACAGTCCTGCAAAGATTCAAGGATATGCTCACATTCAGTAGACATATTCACAGCCTAACCTCAGTGTATAAAATTAATTTTATATTTAAATATTTGCTGGATGAGTGTTTTGGCAGCGTGGAAAAGAGGGGCTGATTTGGTTCCCTGTGTGTGAAGAGTTGTCTCCAATTTCAGTAGATTATATTTCTTCGTGGAAAGGACTTTGTGCTTTTGCCCTTACTTTGCCCTTATCTGTAATGATGTCTTCAAAGAACTTACGACAGCGTGAACAAAATCCTGTTAATAGGAAATACATACTTTTCTCAAATTTCTTGTCAGTTGCCAGAGCTGACTTGCAGGGGGAGATGTACACTGTAAGGATATATTTTGGTCATGGGATCTCCTTCTTTTAATGCTGACCAAATGTCCTGTGCCTCTCTTTACAGCTTCCAGCTACAGTTTTATTCTGAGCATTAGTGAAGAGGAAGCCAGGGTGAAGGCTTTGAACGAGTACCTGAGCACTCGTAGTTATATCCAGGGGTTCACATTTTCACATGCAGATGTGGAGGTGTTCAGAAAGTTTTCGGGGCCACCTGTGGACCAGTATATCCATGTTGTCCGGTGGTACAGACACATAGAAGCAATCTATGATGGCAGCAGTGAAAAAAATGAGCCTTGTAAACTTCAAACAAGTGAGTAATTCAAAACCGGTGGGCAGGTTATAGACTAGCTGACATTGTATTGGTTTTTACTGTTGAGAATTCCTAGAAGTTCCCTTTCATACTCTCTTGCACGCCTTAAAATTTACAGTAGCAACTTGTATTCAAAGTCATAACAATCTTCTTGCATACAGTTACTGCATAATTGATAGAGACTGACCTATTTGAATGTTAAAGCTGTTTTCAATTTTTTTTTTTTTTTTTTGTTTGTTTTAAAGTTCCTCAGTGTACAACATTTGATTATGGATGTTTTCTTTAAAAAGCTAGCTAACTTCTGGGTTGTAAAATAATGTGTGGGCTTGTTCCTTAAAATATCAGGATTTGCCCAGTCCACTTTTTTCCTTGCAAGGGTAACTAAATAATAGTTGTATAATATATAAATTCACAATAAAATAAACTGAATACTTCCTCTTACAATTGTTAGTAACACTGAATTTCAAAAAGGATGTCTGGGGTTCTTTTTTAACCCTGGTAATTTAGGCATTGCTGATGATTTGAGGAAATACTAACTGGTTAATCTAGGTCATTGTGTAAGCATGGGTGCAGGCATTTTTGGGAGCTGCATCACTATCCTGAGTCGTTTCCCAATGAGCTAGTCTAATTTAATTGCTTTATAGTGATATCCTTGCTCAGGCAGTCATGAAATAATAATAATAACAACACAGAGCTGTTGTATAGTGCTTGCAATACCTGCAAATGAATGCATAATGTCTGTCATTTTTGCTGATGGTTGTTGACTAATATTACTTCAATGCCATCTTCTCACAACCTCTCATCATGTGTGTTCTCAATTCCTAGAAGACCAGCAGTTAAAGTCAGACTGCTGTGAGTAGATTTTGTGTGTGTGTGTGTGCCTGCAAGTGTTTGTGCTGGTTATTGATTTCCCTTCAGCAGAGAAGGGACCTCAGCTGCACCTCTGGCTCTGATAGCAGGTTTATGCCACTAACTACAATTTGTAGACTTTCATGGATCAGGGTAGAGCAGTATGAGAAAAGGTTTCCCTTTTCCTGTCCATGAAATCTTTAATTTCAGAATGTCTCTCTTTCAGAAGGGTTATGTCTTTTTATCTTCATGATTTGTGCACATGTATCAGGAGTCCTGGAATGGTGTTCTGCAGTGTTCACTATGGAAATAGCATATGAATCTGCCATACTTACTAAACCTTGAATACTTTATTAGTGGGGTTTTTCTGGGTGTTACCAGAGAGCCCCAGGGTGGATCAGAGCAAATGAGCTTCAGTTCGAGCAGGGGAAAGGCTGCAGCTGGCAGAGGTGTATTTGAACAGACTAACCAGGATACTTTGCCCTGGGTGTCTCTGTAGTGCATATAACGTGACACCTAACTCACAAGCTGAGAACTTTAGGCTGCAGTATCTGGGTTTTTTCTCGTGTTTGTGTGGTTGTAAGTAAAGAAGGCTTTACAGATTTATCTTTTATTACACTAACCCACAAAGGCTTTTTTTTCCCCGAGGGAAGCGTTGGCCACAATTAAGCATGCCAGCGTAATCTTTGTAAATCAAAGAGTAAACAAATCCATCCCTTGGTATATGATCTGTGTTATGGATACACTGCTCCTGAGGTATTCTGTTCAGGAGTACCTCGTGCAACGAATGTTTAGAATCAACACATATTTCCATGGATTCATAACATGGAGATTTTTAAAAGAGATTAATTTTTTTATGCCGTGAATGTTTACATTACTTGAAAGTTTTCAGCCAAAATATGCATATGAAGATATTGGGAGAAACAGATTTAATGAAGAGCACCCTGAGACACAGGATCAGAAAGGCAATTTTGTTGTCAAAACAAATAGTTTGTATAGCATTTTAATTGCAGTTAAAATGCATACCATGAGAATTCCTAAAGACAGTGCTGTGTATATTAAGCTGGCAAACTTGCTTTATTTTTGAATTTTCTGGTTTGCTTTCATTCCTAGTTGATGCAATAATTAGTTTAACATCATTGCAGCTGTAAACAGCCCTGTGCATAGCAAACTGCAACTTTGAAAAAAACCCCATGAGTTTAACAACTATCTTGCTTCTTACAAATTTAAGAAACAACAAAAGCAAGAATATTGTCCCTAATATTACCCTGGGTTCTATCAACTCTCTTTAATGGCAAAATGTAGCCTCTTGCTGAACTGGAGCATATTTGTGGCAAATGAGTTTGTTCAAAAATGCCTTATGTACATAGCAGCAGTGTATGACAAAAAGCCTTTCCATGTCCCCTCCCTCTCACCCCAAATACACATACTCTGTCAGTATTGGCTCTAGAGACCGTCTCTGGTCTCTGGAGATTTTTTTTTTTTGCAAAGTCTGTATGAGATCTGTGATACACCATCACAGTAAAATCAGTGGCGTTGCAGAAAGCCCAGGACTGCCATAACACTTCATTAATAATTCATTAAGTTGCAAAACTCTTGGTAAGCCTTTAACTGAATTGCATGCTCTTGCTTTTATACCCTCTTCCTTGCTGTTGCTGGGATCAAAAACTATGAGGAATTGCAACTTAGAGAGTAGAAAATAAAACAGATCGAAATAATTTAATTTTGGTGGCTTTGTAGGAGGCTCTAACAGAAGTTAGTTGGATCACTTGGATCGCTGCTGTTTTTTCTATTTATATGTGGAATTTTTTTCTTTTGAAATAACTGAATGATGTGATAAGGAGAAAATGTTATATTGCAAATGTCTTTGTGGAAAATGTGTTTTCAGTTTTCTTTAAACTCTTTTTTCTCCTAGGTAAAGGCAAACGTGTGCAACCCCCCTGGTCTGCCCCTGAAGGGACAAAACATTCTAGGCTCTGCCTCTACAACAGCCTGACTCGCAGTAAGGTGTGTAAGTGAAAGAAAAGTGGAGATTTCCATAGAAACACAACTGGAGCAGTCATCAAACATTTGTTTCTGAAGTGTTTGCCCTCTTGATAGCCAGGTCTCTGGGTAGTATTTTGCAGAATGTTAACAAGCACGTGCCTGAAATGCTGTGTCAGTCAAGTGTCTTTGCTGGGCAGGTGTTAAAATGCACACACCAAGTGTACACACACTGCAAATGTGTGTCTGTGTGTGTATTTTGCATAATATGTAGTTCCCAATTGCAAGTTGTCATGCAAAACAGCCTGGCATTCGGTTGTAATACACATAAGTGTCGGCAGTGTGAGCAGAATAAAATCACAGTTTCTTTCATTGGATGTTGTCTGTGTAAAAAAAAGTCCTGCCAGTTATATAGTTGTAATATAAACTGGTAAAACTTCTTTTGGTTTTGTTTGAAAGTCCTTTGGGAAAGAGGAGACATTAAGAATATTAATGTTACACAGGATGTAGTATCCAAGTCCCTGCGAACTGATTATACTGTGTAACCTTTTTCAATGCAAAAGAGAAGCTTTACAATTGCAGCTTAAATAATGCCCTGCCTCGTCCAGATCTTTGTAACCTGATATCTTGATTCATAAGAGTGCAGATGACATAACCAGCCACACCCTGTTATCTCCCTTACAAGATAAAGCTGGTGGTGATCTCTACTTATGGTAAAAATTTGTTGGAATTATAATCCGCGTTTTTGTGTTCTCATCTCCAAGTGTATTATTACTGGCCTGAGAGCGTGTCTTCAATTTCTTCTGATCACTTTGTCTTCTCTCTCAATTAAGGAAATATTTCAGCCTCAGAATGGAAAAAAGGTCTTGTGGTATTGCTGTGGTCCAACAGTTTATGATGCTTCTCACATGGGACACGCCAGGTACCACAGTTCCTTATTTTGATATAGGTAATAACGGTGCCTATTGGAAACAAAAGATTAACAGAAAAGAATTCTTTATTTAGATGAGTGTATTACAAGAAAACAGGTTTTTTTAAACCTGATGCTTGAGATTTGAGATTAAAAGCATGTTATAAAATTATGTCATTGTGTGATTAAAAGCTTACTAGTAGATGAGAGTGAATTAAAAGGCATTTTAATAAGGCATTTTACTGCTGTAGAGTGATTGACTGAGATTAAAGTGGTTTGTGCATGGAATAGAATACACTGGAGGTGTTCATTAAAAACATCCCTGTATCTTTCATGTTTTTAGGTCATACATCTCATTTGATATCCTGAGAAGAATCTTGAGGGATTATTTTAAATATGACGTTTTCTATTGTATGAATATTACAGATATTGATGATAAGGTATTGTTTTTTGTTAAATTGAAATCTAAAATACTCTACTTTGAGCATGGAAGTCAGAGAGTCACGTGTAATTGCCACTTGATAAGCCAAGATAAACTTTACCCTTATTAATTTAGACATGCATTTTGTACAAAAAGGCATTGATTTTCTCAGTTTTGTAGCTTTCCTATGGTAGCAAACCCTATTCTCTCATATATACATGACTATTGTCATAAATAATGAGGACTAAGTGTTTTAGAAAGATAATTTATTTTATTTCCCTATTGAGATAATTAATTGACTCTGTTGAGGTAGCTGATTAACTATGTATGGTGTGTTTAATCTGTATTACTGCATGTGAATCTTGGAACTTGTTAAATTTAGAGGGATTCTGAAAGGCCTTTGGTATGTAATAGATTTTATTTGCACTTTATATCACTATGTGTCACTTCACAAAAACATTTTCATATTTCTGCTTTGTAGATTATCAAGAGAGCAAGACAAAATTACCTTTTTGAACAGTATAGAGAGAACAAATCAACACCAGATCAGCTACTTGAAGATGTTAGAATTGCCTCAGAGGTGGGCATGGTATTTAATCTCTGCTACTTAATCTCTAAGGTTCTCAATAATATAGCAAAGCATCTAAAATTGCCTCACACTTTGCTACCTCTTTCTGCTTGTTTCAGTTATTGTATTGACCTGGTACCACACAAATTAGAAATGTTATTTGAACTGCACATCACTTTGATTTTTCCATTGTTTTAGAATGGATGAATTCTTTAAAAGGCGTGCCAAATTTTTATGTTCCTAGTATTTATTTGTGAGTGCATGTGTTGCTCAAAAAGCATTTGGATGTTTGTGTGTTAGAATTCAAACTTTATTCCTTTAAAAGAATTTTTAAATGGTGGTGTGTCCATAATATTTTAAAGCTTGGGAGGTTTCCCTTTTGTACCACTGATGACCTTGGAAAGAGCAAAATGGCTCCAAAGCTTTAGGGATTTAATAAATTGTGTATTCTGGACTGAAGGTGAGGAAAGGTGATTCTCTGGTAATTTTTAGAACTACAGATCACAAAGAGATTGTCATTCTAATTAATTTAATACAGGCCTGGGAATAGAAGGTGTGGAAATTTTGCCCAACTATCTTTGCCTGACCTATGCATTGCATTTAATCTCTCTCTGTTTCACATTAAAGCTTATTCTTTGCAGATTTGTGATAATCAGCTGTGTAATTAAGGTGATCAGCTGCATAGAAAATGAAGACAACAGTAATGATGATGATGTAGTGATTTATAAAGTCTTTCTGAAAAACTTAATTCAGCTGCAAACTAAAGTCTTTTGACTACACCTTTATTTCTGACAAAGATGTTTCAGTGGTTGATGTAAAAGCTTTTTCTGTGGCATAATGTATTATTTATGACTAGCAGGTACTATGTGGCTAAGGTATTGTGTATGGAACACAGTGCTACTACGCTGAAAGTGGCTTTCTAAATTGTTTTTTTTTTTAATTGTAGCTCTTTTCAGTTAAATTAAATGAGACAACGGACCCAGATAAAAAGCAAATGTTGGAAAGAATTCAAAGTGCAGTGAAGGCTGCTTTTGACCCTCTGCAAGAAGCTGTGCAAGCAAAACTCCCTGCAGAAGAGATCAACAGATGTCACGAGGTAAGTTTGAGCTCTATTTTATATTTTATATTTGGCTTATAATTCTTAGGAGGCTTAAAAATAATATTTAGCTTGTAGTAATTCCTTGAAACATTATGGAACTCTTTATTCATACAGAGGAATTGTGGGGTTGTGAACTTTTCAGTACTTTGCATCCAGTATAGGAAATTTGATTCTTTAATTCAACTATAGAGGTTTTGGATGCTGGTTTTATCAGTTAGGTTTGTTGGTTTGGTTTTTTTTCTCCGCACACTGTCATAATTATTCAGTTATTTTTTTACCTTTCCAATGAGGTCTTTTCTCTTTCATGTACTTAGACCTTCTCTTTGACTATTTTGTCTCGATGAATCAGTTTCAGTTCAGGTTACTGAACCTGCATTTCTGACATTCCAGTACTGGTGGCAGTTTTGTACAAAAATGTTTCTGTCTCTGATCAGAGAAGAAAAGACATCCCACAAAGTTATGCTCAGGATTATTTTTGTTAAAGGCAATTACATTTAGTGACAGTAATCATGTTGACTTTACTGCACTTTGGTTCCATCCCAGTAACCAAGTCAGTCAGTACAACTCGAGTCTTTTAGTAAGTGGTTTCCATTTTGATCTTTTCTTCCTTTCAGATTATTTGTGATAATTACTGTGGGAAATATAGAGTATGTTCTCCCATCTTGAGAAGAATCTCACTCTAAATTATGGGGTTTTTTAAAAGGCCCAGCTATTTTAATACCAAATGCCTTTATGAAAGCATATACTGACCTAACAGAATTTTTAAAACTCCTGAAATCTAAGCAATCACATCTTCTGCACTATATCCTAGTGTAAAAAATCTAATCTTTTGATATAAGATTAAAATGTATCTTGGCTGATGTTCAAATTAGTCTTTCAGACATTTCTTAGCAATGTGCGCAGTAGAGCTTCTTTTAGATTATCTAATAGTGGGTGAACAGATGATAACTAACTGCAGGTCCCAGCTGGTGTTTACAGCATAAATTCCAGATGCCAATTAACGGATTAATATGAAAACAGATCTCCATTATCAGTTTATCTTCCTTTCTCTGATTGTTTCATCTATGATTTATGGAGGGCAATATGATAAAAATGTGGTAGAAACATGGATTACTCTGTATTCATAACTAAATGCCTCATTCCAAGAGTCTTGTTCCTTAAGGAAAGCTCTCTGTTCAGAATAAGATCTTTCTGCAGAATTTAAACAGGACAAGTCTTTGATCACTTGCACTTATTGTTTTATAGAAACTGTTGGAAGAAGCCAAAGATTTGCTGTCTGACTGGTTGGACACAAAATTTGGCAGTCAGGTGACTGACAATTCCATATTCTCAAAGCTCCCCAAATTCTGGGAAGGGGAATTTCATAAAGATATGGAAGCGCTCAACGTAAGTGAAGGAACTGTTTTCTGTCCTAAAATTGTATGTGCCATGCCTTGTAATACCTAGAGTACAATTTAGCTCCTTAATAGCTTTCAAGAATTTTCTTTGAGTAGGCAGCTGTTAGCTTAGCACCTGTTCTGTTCCCAGCAATCTCAAACCTGTTGTGCGTGTTATCAGAGTCACTTAGTTGGTGATCAGGTTTGATGTGCACTCCGTGCCTTCCCCTTGGTGTCACATGGGTTAATAATCATAAACTGTTCCAGAAGTTTGAGATGGAACCTCTCAGCTGCGCAGGAGACCCCTGCCAACCCCAGCATTTAGACTGACTACTTGAAAGTCTTCAGCCGCTAAGAAATGGTGTGATGATAACAATCAAGAAGACATTTGTCTGTTAGAGATGAAGTGGTGTGTCACGTGCAGTGGTTCAGATCAGTGAGGGTTCACTTATTTACCTCCAAATCAGAGGGACTCTCTGCCTGTTCTGCCAGAAGAGCTGGCATCTCCTGCAGTAGTTTGTTGTTAATGTCGCCCTAAAGGCTGAGATGAAAATGGCCACAGCACATTGTTCCAGAGCAGAAAGCTTGAAATAGGAGTGTTAGATTTTATTAGCACTTGCTTTTGAGCAGATTTTTAACCAATATATAATATATATATATTTAGTGCATATTGACATATGTATAAATATATATAAATATATATCTATATATAATTCTACTTTTTATCTATAGGTTTTACCTCCAGATGTTTTAACACGGGTTAGCGAATATGTGCCAGAAATTGTGGATTTTGTGAAGAAGATTGTGGATAATGGCTATGGGTAAGTTTGCTACAGGGTGCTTTTGTTGTGCCCTTATACTGCATCAGAGCCAGAATGATTGGTTTGAGCACTTAACTGTGAGCCCTGTTTTCATGAGCAATAGTAATCTCTTCCAGAAGCAGTTTTTCATCAAATAAAGGCATTTCAATTTCTTTTGCAGAAGACCTGTTATTTCTCACCTGGTGAAAATATATTTATACTTTTTATGTTGTCCTACAAAGAGAGGTTAGATTATTAAATTTATAGGGTGAAATCCTTGTTCGTTAGAATAAATAGTCAGAGTCCCATTCACTTGAACTGTGTTTGATTTCTGGCCTTCAGCAAGGGGTTTAAAAAATTGGCACCTGAGTTAATAGCTAGAATCAGTTGTAAATAACATAAATTTTTAGAGATGGTAATTGAGAACTGTTTTTCTGCCATGTCTATTGTCTATATTTGGAAATCAAGCTAATACTCTAGAAGTCCCTAGATATCCTGAGAGATTTCCATCTGAAATGTTGGCATTCTATTTCTGTTAATAGCCTGATTTTTTTCACATGGGTATGTTTGGATTGTGAATAACAGAAGGTTGTGGTTCTGAGTGCCATGATTTTTCTTCTATGTTCTTCCTTCAAATATACATTAAAAAAAAAAAAAGGGCAGGGGGACTGTTCAAAATCCTTTGCACTGAAGTACCGCCAGTCATGGTTGTCCTGAAACTTACCTTTGTGCCAGGGCTGTTATTATGGCTGCAGTGAGACAAAATGATCAAAGCAAAGGAGTACAAAATGGACTGTGAAACAAATGTGATTCATATTACATCATTGCAAAATATTTAAAGGCCTAGAGGTATTGTGGATATCTCTTGTGACTGTTACCTGATGTCTCACCTCTTAAAAGCTTAACAAAAGATGTCAGTTGTTTTCCCTGTCATCAGTTTCATTATGACTTTCAATGATTTGTCCAAAGCTTTTATAGTAAGACCTTAAAACTTAGACTCACCTAAGTCATCTTTACAATACTGAGCAATACCATACTGTGAGTGGTTTCACTAGAGAAGTTACGATAGTGATTTTGGGGATAAAAATCAGATAACTTGTGGTAGAAAGTTAGCTAAATAATGATCTTTAACTTTCCAGGTATGTGTCCAATGGATCTGTATACTTTGATACTATGAAGTTTGATGCCAGTGAAAAACACTCATATGCTAAGTTGGTTCCTGAAGCTGTAGGGGATCAAAAAGCTCTTCAAGAGGGTGAAGGTAAAAAGGGGAAATAACATTTGCTTAAGTAGCTGAAGAAACTGATGATGTGTTGATCTCTTCAATTGATTTCAGTGATATATGAATTAGTTATTTTCAGAGTTCAATTATTTACCTGCTGCTCTTCCTTTCCCAATAGGTCTTTGCCAAAGTTTTGTAGCTTGAGCCAGTACGTTCCTGCCAGTTTTTAATTAGAAAATGCCAAGAAATGTTACTTATTCTAGGATGTATTTGGGGTGGTTTTCTGTTTGTTTGTTTGTTTGTTTGTGGGGTTTTTTCTTTGGTTAGAATTGTGAATAGCTCAGTCATTTGGCCATAGCCCAGTTGTTTGGCCATTCATCTGGTTCAGTGTGGGAACAAAGACTTGAAGCTGGGTCTTCCACACTCCAGGCAAAAGCTCTCCACACCAGGCTGTGGTTATTTGATGACAAATATGTGGGTTCCTTTTTCATACTGAGAACTGTTTTTATTTTGTAAACTTTGTTGTGTTGAACTAAATCCAAATGAAGTGTTTTTTTGTTTTTGAAAAGAGCTATAGCAGAGGATTAGCTTTAAATGTTCAATAAACCAGACTCATTTGTTATCTGCTCCCAAGGTTGTACAGTTTTAGTAGCAAATCATCCACAAAGTCTATAAAAAGAATATTAAAAGGTTTTAATATAACACTGGTACCAGGTGAAATCAGGACACTCATACTAGGTGAAACCAGCAATATCTGAGAGATGCCACTTAAAATGGGTATGATTTTTTTTCCCCTTATTCAAACCATTATAGCTGAAATCTTCTATGTGAAATGAAAGATGCTATTTAAACCACTGTCTTTGTGGTAACATAATATGTCATTTACACCGTTTAACCAATCACTTTTGTTAAGTTATGTCCTTTTCCAAATAGTGACTGATGCTGAGTGATTAATGTAACTAATGAAGAATATGCAGATACCAAGTCAGCTTAGCTGCTTTGACTCATTTGTGATAATTGTTGCTACATGGACAGATAATGTAATTTTGACTGTTACAAGCAGCAGAAACACTAAAATGTGAAAGCTGCAATTAATATAAATAAAAGCATAATATTTCTGTATTAAAAGTGCATAACGTATCGTATTCCAAACAATGGAGATCGCAGGTATCTCGACCTGTACATCAAAACTAATTGAAAAGTTCAACATTGACAATCATAGCCTTGGATTTTTGTGCTGTAGGTGGTACTGTTGACCACTTTTATCTTGGGGCAGTAGTGCAGAAATGGTAAATTCCTTGTTTTTTAATGAGAGTTTCATTGTTATAATGAGAGTACCACCTAATTTGCTAAGAGCAAATAATGCATAACACGTCTGTGATGGTAACAGAACACTAACTGTAGCTATTTAACAACTACCATCCATTCTGTGCAGCAGCTGAGATTAGGGGTGGAAGAAGTATGCTATGATCATTTTGTGTATGCAGATCAAGACAATAGTAGTCTGAACTTGGATCCATCTAACTTTGGAATGAATTGATTCTGCAATCTTACTTGTCAATGAGTAGAGGGTTTTTTCTCTCTGTATTTATTTTTCTGTAACTGCAATATTGGAATTGTACCTGCTGAGAGAATGTAGATGAATCTCATGAGAAAACCTAGAAAGCAGTGCAGCAGATAGTTGTCAGGTATCCTGTCAACCAAACATTAATCAAAGGCCCAAAGGATTATCAAGGGTTGATTATGAAGATTTTCAAGGGTTCAGTGATTTGGGGTTTTGTTTGGTCTTTAATTCACTTCATCTGAGGTACAGCAAGGCCAAAAATCAATAATGCTGATGTAAATTGTGTATATTTACATTTTCTCTTTTGAAAGGTGACCTGAGCATCTCAGCTGATCGCTTAAGTGAGAAACGTTCTCCAAATGATTTTGCTTTATGGAAATGCTCCAAGCCAGGAGAGCCTTCATGGGACTCTCCATGGGGAAAGGTAAGGACATTGTAATCAGGATTTAGATTTTCCACACTTTTTTAAATAGCACAGTTACACAAGTACTTTGCCTCAAATGATATTAACAATGTATAGATTATGGAGATATTGTATTCAGACATAAGATTCAGTTCCTAATGTTTATTGAATAATTTAGGATGTGTATCAGTCTGATACTTTTTAAACAGAAGTTTGGATGCAGGCTTTTCATGGCTGTTTACTGTCACTTGTCCTTTGTTTATCAAAAAGCTTTATCTGCAGTAAGTTCTATTTCCTTTTTTTCTCTTGTGATCAAATACATTAATGCAAATTTTAAAAGAACAGTAAACAGGATAATCAAAGCATTACTGATGTGTACGCCAGGTTTGATCTTTAAATGCAACAGTTTACTTTTATGAAGCTGACACTGAGAATCTTTTTGTTTTGTTGTAGTAACAGTGTATCCCATTTCTTCAGGTCCATAACTGCTTAGACAATCGCTGGTAGTCGAGTAATGTCTTTTTCTTAACAGGGTCGTCCTGGCTGGCACATTGAATGTTCCGCGATGGCTGGATCCATTCTGGGAGAGTCAATGGATATTCACGGAGGAGGGTTTGATCTCCGATTTCCCCACCATGACAATGAACTGGCACAGTCCGAGGTGAATGAACTGGCCTTCAGTTTCTGCAGTGAAAAAGCGATGTGCTTTGCTTTGGCTGCAACTTACACAAATCCATATTTCAGATTTTAAAACTTGATGTATGTTTTGTAGAAACACAGGTTTTGGTTCTCAGGATTTTATGCTTTAACTTCTCCTATTTCATGATGTGTATATAAAGAGTGTTGAGTCCTTGGGCTTTGTTTTTTTTCCTGCAGGCGTACTTTGAAAATGATCACTGGGTTCGGTATTTTCTGCATACTGGCCACTTAACAATTGCTGGCTGTAAAATGTCCAAATCTTTGAAGAATTTTATTACCATAAAAGATGCACTGAAGAAACATACAGGTAAATATTACTCCGGAATATGAATACTTTTGAAGTACTTTCAGTGGTAACTTTGTGGTAATTTTGTTATTCAGTATAACTTCAGACATCTTCCTCACTAACTTCAGCACAGCTTCTTTGTTTTTCTGTTCCTTGTTGGTATTATCTGTATGGATAGTAGTGTTCTTGCTTTCTTGTTGGCTGTAGTGATAGTAGGAATTTTAAAAATTAAGTTCTTAGCCACTGCAGTACTGGAGGCCATAAAAATGCCTTAGGTTATGACAATTTTCCTTGTTTATTTTGAAACTCCCAATAGCACGACAGTTACGGTTGGCTTTCCTCATGCACTCTTGGAAGGATACACTGGATTATTCAAATAATACCATGGAGTCAGCTATTCAGTATGAGAAGTTTATGAATGTAAGTAAGTTTTCCATTCTTTCTCCAGCTCTCTAAACTTTGTGTTGTCATGTGCGTTTCAAGGAATAGAACTCCAAGGATATATAGGCCTTATTTCCTGGCTGAGTTTGCTTTCCAAATTCATCAGGTGGATGTCACAGTGTTTGTTGAGCTACCACTGAAGGCTCAGGTGACATAAATTCCAGATTGCTACATTTCTCTGCAGCTGGGTGCTCTTTCCCAGCTTTGACATCTCTGAACAGCTTGGCACTTACACACAGCATTAGTTTCTCAGTTCGGCTTGGTTATAGAACTCAGTCCAAAAACACACTCATAACACGTCTACCAGATGAGACTTTACACAAATGTAGCCAAAGAGGGAGTATCATTCCCACCTTGTCTCCCCACACTAAGCCTTGTGGGCATGTGAGGGGTGAGGCACAGGTTCTATCTCTGCTTAGTTTGGAGACGTAATTGTTTCCCGAAAGGATGCTGTACAGCATCTTGAGATTGTTGAGCTTGGTCTGTCCAGCTGAGGCTCTTCTGCTTTTTATGTAAAATGTTTGGTTTGGGCTACAGAATTTTTACCAGGCTGGATGCCCATATGAAACAGATCCTTGCTATAAAGCCATTTTATTCTTCAGCTTCCATTGTTAGCAATTGTTAGCAGCGCACTTTAAAATCTGCCATAAGAACTGTTGCCTAAACTTTAAAAAATGGTGTTATGAGCAGCTTGCTTTTAGAGTATCATAGTGTATCATGCAGTGACAGAGCCAAGAGACAGCACTGAATTACAGCCCAGCTGTGATTTCCAGAGTTATGCAAAATGTGTGGGTTTCCTTGTCTTGACAGACTTTCAGTAGATCCCAGCTGAAATGCTGTTGAACACACTGAATTTAGAAGGCTAAATAAGAAATAATGCCCTTTGGTAGTAAGTATTGGTTATGTCTAATTGAAACTGATTTTTAGCTATATTCTTCTTTTATAGGAGTTCTTTTTAAATGTGAAGGATATTCTTCGAGCTCCCACTGATGTGACAGGCCGGTTTCAAAAATGGGAAAGTCAAGAAGCAGAGCTGAACAAAAAGTGAGTGGAGCATTCCTACTTCTCTCTGGATAGCCATTGTGTAGCTCCATGTTTAATTTTTTTTTCCTTACAAAATCACTTACAATGTATATAGTGATATTTACGTCTGTACCATTTCCACTGAGCGTCCCAACTCTTTACAAGCAATCAATTTAACCTTTTGATAACTTTATGAAGTAAGATTAAATTGTTAATTTCCCTTTTGTTTACATTAAGTACACTGGGATGCCTCGTCACCCTGTTTGTGACAGGAAAGACAACTTTTTTGTTAGATAGCTGTCATTTTTCTTCACTACTTGAAATCCTGTCCTTCTATCTGAGAAGTGACTAATAATTTCCAGTGGTTACAACTGGAAAAATAATATTTTACACATTTGAAAGTGTAGTGAGTAATCTGACACAAACAGAAATTAAATGACCTGACTAAACCCACAGAAAATCAGAGTGCCAGTGTTTTAAAATGTGTTGTTGACACAGTGATATGAACTTTATCAGTCTTTGACTTTTATGACCAAACCGTCATTATTATTTGTAATGCAAACAGCTTCCTATATGACTTCTATTATGCATGAAATTTAAAATAAAACCATCTTTGTTTGCAGTAGTAAAATTGTTCCTAGTTCAGTTCACTGTTGTGGTCACAAATGTTGACCATTGAAAGTCTAAGTGCAGATGTTTCTGTATAGTGGTGTCCTCTGAAAATTTGATCTTCAACTTGAGATTTGTAGAGATAACCCTTTTTTTAAAAAAAAGAGGGAAGATAGTAAGTAATTGAGAAGTCAAAAGGAGGGGATAAAGAAGTGGGAGAAATAGAAGATATGCTTAGTGGGTATTTTTTTTTTGTCTCCTTTATTCTACCACTTCTCATTCTCTTTCCTCTGGAAAAAGTACATTGTTTGAAACACTAAAGGCTTTGTGTCATGAGGTGGTACTTAATATACTGTATCAATTATTATGCCTATTCACAAACTTGACAATGGTTTGCATGAATTTATTCCTTTTATCTACTTGTAATATATTCATAACAATTCACTTTGTTCAGTGAATCATTCAGATTGGTGCTCCCACCTGGAATGATGCTAAACAGAGTACTTGGCTGATACACAGGGATAGAAAAACAATAGTGTAAAAAAAAAAAAAAAGTAATCACAAGAAGATACTAAATAAGCAATTTATACTCCTTTAAAAAAACTTGCATGAAAAGGCCAGTTGTTGAAAAAGTGTTTGATGTAATTTGTTTGGATAGTTGTTGCCAATTAGATTATCCTGCCTTTGTCCATAGCAGCAAAGCAGCAGCGTCATGATAATGCCTTTTGTCTTGCTCATCCATTTTTCCTTCAAATATAAACTATGACCAACAAAAGATTAGCTCACTTTTAGGTCCCCCTTACTCTCTAACAGAGATTCTTCAGAGTAGGTTGCAGGTGTTTCTGACATCAATAGTAAAACCTAATTTTTTTCTTCTTAGTTTTTACGAGAAGAAGGCAGCAATTCATGAATCGCTGTGTGACAATATTGACACTCGCTCTGTCTTAGAAGAAATGCGTTCCTTAGTCAGTCAGAGTAACTCCTATATTGCTGCAAAGAAATCTTCCAGACAAATGCCAAACAGACTTCTTTTAGAAAACATCAGCTCCTATCTCACTCAAATGCTAAAGGTATGTAACAGCAAGTAATAACGTTGCTATTGCACTGTGCATTTCTAACTTTTGTGTTTTCAAGTGTGTAGGGATTGGTACAGTTTTTGTTTTAATCTTACAGGACCCTAGAGAGTTCCCACACACACCCCAACCAAAACAACCCCAAACTACAGTGTGTGCTGCAGCCAGAACAATTTTGAGTCCTCTGTTATATCTTCAGCTCATTTCTGTTGAATAGTGGAGAGCCCCCCAATACATGCCAGGAAATTAGATAATAGAAAAAAATATGAAGTCAGAATGTCAAATCTGACAGCTTTAATGCTAAATCTGAAAGCCAGTGCTTAGTATGCTGTATCAATTAAAAATCAAATCATCTTTTTAGATTTGTGAATTGTGGGTTAAATGAGAACTATTCACAAGCTTAGCACATGTGATTTTGCTTAGTTTTCACATGCCTCTGACTTGGTGATTTTTTTTCTTTTCTTGACCAGATTTTTGGTGCCATAGAAAGTGATGATGCACTTGGCTTTCCTGTTGGAGGGAACAGTCAAAACTTAAATGTAAGTGAAGGGCAAAGTACACTATACAAAATTACCTGTGTCCTTTGAAAGCTTAGGTTAAAGTGATGACATTACTGATGTGTACCTGAATTACATTATTTCTGTTTTCAGCTTTTGAATCTGATGTAATTAATTGGCTTAGGAAGCAGGATTTTTCTTTTAAGTGTTTGGGGTTTTTTTATAGGTTTGTTTCATTTAATGACAGACAAATTGTATAGCAACCAGAAAAATAATTATCTTGTCTTCTGAGTGATGAGTCTGTTTCAGAAACCACATATGAATTACAGACAGCACATGCTACAGTCCAAAGACTCATTACAAGTATTTGTATGCTAAGTAGTTTCAAAAATATAATTATACTGATTAAACTTCCTTGTGGTACACCAAAACCAGCCCGGAGGCAGCTGGAGCTTTATCCACATTTCAATCTCTTTTTCTGATCTCATTTGTAGCCACAGTTTTTATGTGGCTTTTGAAGGCTGTTTTGCTTTTGTCACCCAGCAGTTCTGCTGTGATGCAGAACTTTTCTGCAAATACTTGAGGGATACCTGATGAAAGCACTGATGGGCTCTCTAATAACAGTAACATTTTGTGATACAGGCAGGAGAAATAACTCCACATGAAAGCTATCAACTTTGCTTGCTTTGTTCATGCAAAAAATCTGTCATGGACACATCAGTGCTGTTTTCAAGTTTTTCTGCATTTAAAGGTGTGGCCACGTGTTGCTTTTCCTCCTTAGAAGGAACAAATGAAACATTACTGGTGCAACAAAAAAGCTACCCTTTTTATTCATCAAAGGGAGAGGAAAGCTTGCTTGTGGTCAAAGAATGTGAATGAACACTCATCTGATAATTGCCCATGCAAATACAGTAGTGTAACGTGGAAATTTCCAGTAATGATGTAATAAAGAAGATGCTCAGTATTCCCTACCAAGCCCATCAGTAGGGAATTTTAATTTGGCTCAGACATGTGGATATTCTAAGGGAGACAAAAGTGTGCATTTTTTTCTCTCTCTCTCACCTCCCCTCCAAAGTAATGAAATTTTTAATTTAAGCAGTCCCCTGGGTGCCTGGTTTCTCCTCTGGGGATTCCAGAGAAATGTTGGCAGACAGAGGTGATCTGGGGTTGTTTTCTGTAACTGCTCACTGCTGTCCACTAATAGCTTGTGTTGCTATTCATCACCATTGAGAGCAGGACTCACAGGACTTTTTCTCTTAGATTTCATGACCAGCATTTACTTACACCTGAAATAATTCAACAGTAATCTTTCCCCGCTGTTTGTGGGAGAGGGAGTTGTGAGGACTACAAACAACTGCACTGTGTTGGAAAGACATACAATTAGAATAAGCTAACCTCTGAGGAACATATCTGTGTCCTGACAAAAATAAGTGCTAATATGAGCTTCACCTGGTATTATGTCTGATAAACAGCTGGCCCTTTGTAAGAAAAGACAGAACATGAAGGGGCAAATTCATCTGAACGCTATTTTTATCCCTGTACTGCATTATAGTTGGCTGGACTGTAATGTAGCCCTGTGGAAGTTGTGGATCTAGCTGAAAGGAGATGAAAAAGGAATGGGGAGAGGCTGAACATCACAAGATGATTTTATCTGCACAAAAGGAAAATTGACAGCTAATGCAAATTATCGTCTATCCTTTGACATTAATAGAACAAAGACAATATTTATTGATACAGATCTGCCCTAAGGGTCAAGATCCATCCAACAACACATAAATATGAAGTGGGTAAGGACATGTTTTATGTCTAAATGATGATTAGCTAACTGTGGAAATAATGACCCTGCAGATTGAATCTACAGTGATGCCATACCTGCAAGTTCTTTCTGAGTTCAGAGAAGGAGTGCGACAAATTGCCAGAGAGAAGAAAGGTGACTTCACTTTTTCCTGTATTCTTGTGTATGAGACTTGGAGGTTGTAGGAATCAAAGTGGTGGAGGAGGGTGGGGATGGGGGTGTGGGGCAGCTCATAGAGTCTCTCTTTGCTTAGAGAATAAAAGTAAGGCATCTTTGAATCCGAGCTTGTTTGAATATTTGCATCTCTGCTATCCATCTCTTTAATTTGAAAATCTTACAGGCTAGCTTTCTTTTAATTTCCTAAAGAATCTAAAAGGTCTGGAATGACAAGGTCTAGTGTTGTTTTTCTAGACTAGGGCACTCCCTGCTTTCTAGGTATGGCAGTACCCCTGATCTCTTCCTCGGGGAGCTTGCGTTCTATTAGAAGTGTAGATTGCTACACAGTGATACTGTCTGTCTTTAAATAGCCCAAGATGTTCATCATTATTTGTTAGCATAGTTGGAATTGTAGCTTCCCTGATGGTAATTGAGTGCTCTTTCTGGAGAATTCATATGGGAGTTTGCTAGAAGTTGTTTTGGGTGCTTTTTTTAATCCTTCTGAAAAGCTTTGATCATGCTGTGTGTGTTGGCAGCAGAACTATACAATGTTAAAAAGGTTGTTCCATTAAGCCCTCTTTGATTTTACTGGTTGATTATTTCCTAATGGAGCTCTTATTATTTTCTGCTGTTCCTTGTGGAATTTTACATGTCTTCAATATGTATTTGATTCTTATTTTCTTAAAAGTTCTACACTCAGATTTGTCCTTGAGGCAAAACAGGGCGATTCTCATTTTGCTGTTGTTTGGAGTCCTTCTAAGGGCTAATAACTTTACCTTAAAAGCACAAAACTATATTTGTTAATGAGACTACTCAGCTATTACTGTCAAACTCCTATAAGCCTAACTGATGCTGAGAAATAGGCTTGTTAGTTCCAACACTAAATGTTTCCTATGATTTGAATTAATTCAAGATGTTTGTGTGTATATTCTCAGCCAAACGTGAGCTTTAGTCTTGCAGTATTTAACACAAATACTCGTTTTATACAAGGCTTTTTTTGTCCCTTTCTTTCTGAGGCTTGAGCTAAACAGATCCTTGCTTTTAACAATTGTAAGGTTTAAATATCATGGGGCTTCTTGCAGATCATTTTTAGAACATACTTGACTAGCCGACTAGACAACTAGACTGCTTGCAGGGACTTGAGTTTCATGCTTGGAAGGTATTGTTTTTTTTACCTGAAAATGGGCAGTGAGAATACAGCTGGATCTAGTTTCTGTTTGGTTGGGGTACAGAGCAATCTGCAATTTGACCAGAGAGGCACCTTTCTGTTAAACTGTTTAGATATATGGAAGCTGAGTGGTGGTTGGCAGGACCTGCACTGACATACTACAGACTTGTTTCCCTGTATCCATTAAATTCCTGCTTGCAGGAAGCGTTAAATTACTGTAGAAGTTGTTTTGATTAGTGGCTGGGGATATTGCCTCTATGTGGCTGTGAGCGAAGGGAGTTTCCCCATCACAACAGCATGGTGTTAAATATTAATTAAAATAATCTATATTGCTTAAAGTATTCTTAGAGGTTAAATAAAAAGTACATGGCTCCTATAAAACCTCCAGAGTAATACAAACGTACCCCTCCATATACATATACTTTGAAAATGTATCTATATGTACAAAACATTTCAGAGAATAGCCATTTGTAAAACTGTGGGGTTTAGTAAGAATCAATGTATATACTCCACAGAAATGTTACAATTATCCAAAATGGCTAACATTCAAAAATACTAGTAAATTAAATTCTCTATTTTTTAAGTTTATTAGTATTCAAACTGGAAACCTTCACTGATCATTTGCAGTTGAGTCTTAATTCATGAACCGGTCTAGGAATGGTGGTAAACAGAAAAAGCAAAACATTGTGCTGGCTCCACAGGGGAAAAAAATGCAGAAAACCTCCACAAAATGCATCAGTGATTGGTTTGTCTGAGCATCTGTCTTGCCCCTCCTGACATTTTACTTGAGTACTTGACCAGCTAAAGACCCTGTATAGTTGTCTCTGCAAGGATGCACACTGGAGCAGATGTGTGGTCTACTGCAGCTCCCAATGCTTGGCAAGAATTCTTATTATCAACAAATTGTTATTCAGATGCTCAAAAAAGAGCAAGTCTCTTCAGTTGTTGGTTCTTAACCTCATGACATCTGCTTAAATTGGTAAAGGGGTCCGTGTCTGAACTCTGCCTTGGGTCTTCATTTCCTACCATGGGCTCTGTTGCCCTGTGGTATCTTGCTCTAAGCTGCTTCTAGGACACACTGGGAAACCTTCTGCCTTTGCTCATTGTAACATTGCCTGCTCTTGGCTTTTGCTACCAGTCTTAACATCCAGCATTCTCACGGTGCTCTTCAAGCTCATCTTCTTCTTCTTCCCCATTGCAGTGTTCCCATTCACAGCAGCTCAACATCCCATATTCTTTGGCTTGAAATTCACAGAAAATGTGAAGAGAGTTCAGGGGAAGAGTCACAGGCCGCAGGTGTCTCTAGCTGCTGGGTTGTTCATGGGCTCTGCTGATAAGGCACTGTCCTGCTGGTTTCCTGGTCACTGTCCTCAGTGAATGCTTCCTGATGTCTTGAGGCAGCCCATAAACAACCCCCTCCTCTATCCCTAAACATCTGTGCTCTGATGATACCGCTTGCAAAGAACAGGCACATTTCAGCCTTGAAGAAGCACAGTGCTGGCTCCTTTGGATGACAAGACTGATCAGAGGACGTGTCCTCTCCTAAATAATACTTGTTTTGTTACACATTTCTCCTTGATGGATTTCTTCTTCTTGAACTTTCAATTATTCATGATTTTAGATAAGTAAACATTTATGACTGTGCAGATGCTGTTGTATTGAATAAGCAGTAGGTATATCTGATACTGTCTTGATATATGTGTAATTCCTTTGCTTAGGTTAGAGACATCTTTTACTGTTAACAGCCAGTGAAGCAGTCTTGTTTATCTTAATGGATTATTTAGAGTTGCATCAAACATCAGTGTGGTTCACTGTGTGTAACTGCTCTGAATCAAGAAAAATAGCAACGTAGTTTACAACGGACAAAAGAGGTTCTACAAGCGGCAATGGTTTCCTATACAAAGAGAGAGAACACAGAATACTACCATGCAATGAAATGGGGTGTCTGTTGTTCTTTATGGTATAGTTGGTGCTCTGTTCACTTCTCAGCTCTCTGAGGCTCTGAGAATTATGGAAGAGATGAAGGTTCAGCGATGGTACTTGTACTTACCAGTATGAGCAGTGTTTAGCACACTGCCTGGATGGGAGTTTCTACTGCCAGAAATAATACCTTTGAGAGCCTGATTACTACTTAGATTTAACCAGGTGAGAGTTGCTGAAAGGAAGAACAATTGTTTTTATAAGCATATGGTATCATCTAATCCAAGTATCTATCTTGTCACACTTACAAGACTGTGTGTAAGAAATACCACAGAACTGAGTTCACAACAGCAACATATAAGGTATCCTCGATGCATTTAATTCCTCTTAACTGTTCTGTTATTGCGCAGCTGATACAATTTCTCATCTGAGAAAATATCTTGTGTGAAGTTTTATTTTCCTCTTAAGACTTCAAGGCATCTATATCAGCTAAGTCTTGAGTTCTTAACCATTTGCTGTCATGAGTTTGCAGGGGAAAAAAAAGTAGTCCTGATGATCACCATCCAGGAAGCCAAGTCAAAATTCTCTATTCTGCTGCAACTACCTTGCTTGAAATAAAATAGAGGATGCGCTGGGGAGGCCACACCTGGAATATTGGGTTCAGTTCTGGGCCCGTCAGTTCAGGAAAGACATTGAGGGGCTGGAGCGGGTCCAGAGAAGAGCAACGAGGCTGGTGAAGGGACTGGAACACAAGTCCTGTGAGGAAAGGCTGAGGGAGCTGGGGTTGTTTAGTCTGGAGGAGACTCAGGGGTGACCTCATCACTCTCTACAACTACCTGAGAGGTTGTAGCCAGGTGGGGGTCGGTCTCTTCTCCCAGGCAACCAGCAGCAGGACAAGAGGGCACGGGCTTAAGCTCTGCCAGGGGAAGTTTAGGTTAGATATTAGAAAGAAGTTCTTTAGAGAGAGAGTGATCAGGCATTGGAATGGCCTGCCCAGAGAGGTGGTGGATTCACCGTCCCTGGAGGTTTTTAAGACGAGGCTGGATGTGGCACTGAGTGCCATGATCTGGTAATCACAGTGGGGTTGGATCAAGGGTTGGACTTGATGATCTTGGAGGTCTCTTCCAACTCAGTTGACTCTATGATTCTGTGTTTGGATTACAGTTGCTCTGACATATGTATGTATAGCTATCAAACCAAAAAAAATCATAGTCCTTTAAAGGTTAGATGAAGCACAAGATATGTTAATTTTGGATTTTTCTAAAGTTAGGTTCTTAACCTTCTTATTGGAAATCCTACAGCACCCATTAGGATCTTCCTGAGTCATAGACCCTTCCAGTATACAATGGCAGAACTGTCGCATCATTTCTGAATTGCCATGGGTTTTCTTTCTGTTCCCCTTCAGGAACAATGAGGGTATCTTGGAAGAAACTTAATGATTTTCAAATCTCTGCAGAGAAACATGCTGCTTCTCTGTGTAGCTGAAATAATGTAGGACTTACTTAAAAGCTTTAACCCTTCAAAACAAAAGATATTTCTCTGGCCTATGTGAGAGAGTGGCAATTTTTTAATTACATTTAAATAACTGTGTAGCAGGACAGAAGAACACTTGCACCAAATCTTACTTCACTAAAAATACTTTTCATACTCTTTAGTAACTGAAGTGCTGCAGTTGAGTGATGCTCTTCGGGATGACATCCTTCCTGAACTTGGAGTTCGATTTGAAGATCATGAAGGTACCAAATCATGTCTTGCAACTTTGTAGGTAGCTGTTTTTATAATCCTACTGTTTTCCTAAGAAGTGCGAAAACAAACTATCAAGGATAATCTGAAATAATGAAACAAACTCAGGGACTGCAAAACTATAGCATATCATAAATGTGTTCCATATGTAATGGTACATTATCATATGTATGAATGTATATTATAGAACTATATTGGAATATATAGAGAGAGAATAAAAAAACATACAGTGCAATCTTTATCTTTTTGTATAGCACCTAAATTCTTAGTCACTTTTGAGTAGTACGCAGTTGTATTTGCATTCAGCATGCAAAAACAAAACAGTTATCACAGGGTAAACACATTTATCTTTCATTAATCAAGAAACTAATTAATCTGTTTTTTTCTTCTTTAGGACTTCCAACTGTGGTTAAATTAGTGGATAAGGACACGTTATTGAAAGAAAGAGAAGAAAAGAAAAAGGTTAGTATTTTAAGCATTCTGCATTTTTTAAATTTAAAGTAATATGTAAGCTATGGATATTTTTATATTTCTTTGATAATTCATAAGAAAAATTGTAACAAACTAGCAACAAGGAAAATAACTTAAGAGAATTGATAGAAAAGTTTGAGTGTGTTAAAGGAAAATAATTTTTTGAAACAGTAGTCTGTTGAAAACTTTGTATGGGACCCATGAATACCTCTAAGATTTATTTGGTTTTTTTTAAGATTTTTGTAGAGTTAAGGGATGTTGAGTATTGCATACATGCTGTCTTACCTCTCTGGAAAAACAATTTCAGTGAGAAGCTGATTTGGACTTCTTTTATTTGCATAAGTGATGTTGACATTTTTCATAGAACTAGTCTGTATTTATCTGATACGTGAGGAAATAATGAACTGGCCAAATCTTAATTTATGTAGTATAGATGAGTGAGATATTCAGGATGTGAGAGCAAGAATTCACACCTTGTAATATAAAGATTGTGAATTCTAATTCACGTGCACAGGATCTGTACAGAAACCTTCCCTTGGCACTTCCTGGCTTTAATATTTGACTTTGTAACACTTAAAAGTAGCACTTCCTGTGTCTGTCTTCAGTTTTACCGAATAATAAAATTCTCTCATGACTAGAAATGTTTGGAAGACTTTCCAGGATTTCTCCTTCCGCGTTGATGTTTTTTTAAAAAAGAGAGAAGTAAAAAGTAGCTTTGGCCAGTTCCAGATGTTTTCATCAAAACAACCTTTAAAGGCAGTTTGTATATAGCTGCTGAGTGGGACCTGCACCTAGAGTATCTTTTCCCTGGAAACAGTATTATGTTCAGTACTGGCAGAACCCTTGGAGAACTGATAGGTCTCTCCCAAACAAGTGCAAGATGAGATTTTTAGCAAGTTGGCTAAATTTGGATAGTTGTTTCCCTAGGAACATCAAGGGATACAACTACTGCTTTGAGAAAATGTACTGTCTTCACAGTTTGAGGCAAGAGCTTAAAATATCAGTGAAGTACAGTCTTTTTTTAAAATCATTTGCCAAACATTTTCCCCCATAAAATGACAGGACCATTTCTCTTGCAGGCTCTGTAGGTATTCTTTTATATGTATCCCCTTTGCATGCAAAATGCATTCTGAACAGTTAAAACTGGTTTAATGGTGAATAAAGGCAAATGGAATCAAAGTCATACAGTGAGAAGTATCAGACAGTCCTAATTATAAGGCATGGTGGTTTTGCTGCAGGTCGTGCTGCCAGTTCTGTCTGTAATTAGATATCCAGGGGAGCTAGCTGGCTCAGGGTTGCAGAAAACAACCAGATGAAACAGTGTGGTCCCTTTTACTCATTAACCCTGCCTCTTACAGATAGAAGAAGAGAAAAAAAGGAAGAAAGAAGAAGCAGCCAGGAAAAAACAACAGCAGGAAGTAAGTGCTCAGATCCTTTTAACCTTATTTTGAAGAAAAGTGTAGGCAGCAACAGTCACGTGCAGGAAAGAACACATCAGAACACAGGCTCTCTGCCTGGCCTTTACCGGGCCTCCATTTGTTTCTTTGTCTGAACAATTTCCTGCTCAGAATGACTTTGGCTTGCAGTTCAGATTTGAATTTCCAGCTCCTATTATAGTGAAACCATCTTTGAGAACACGACTAAAGGCTTCCAAATCTCCTTAGAAGAACCTGTAGCACTTAATTTCAGTCTATAGACAGTATTACCTCTATAATTGTCAAACTAGTCTTACATGCCTGACACTGCTAGAGAAGATTTTGCTTTTGTCATTTATTATTTTATTTGGCTTTCAGTATCATAGGTATGTGCAAAAGGGTTTCTTATTCTCTCTTTTTTTCTTTTTCTCTTTAAGAAATACCCTGTTCCTTGTGACTGAACAGTGAAATGTTTTCTCTCTACAGTTGACATTGAGGTAGCTTAAAGGTTTTAGACTTTGGATGAGGAGTAGACAGACAGAGGAGATGAACTTTATGAAGAAAATATTGTTTTCCATGCTGATGACTAACAGTACAGGAAATACTTTCCTGTGTTAAAGAGGAAGAAAACTTTTCAAGAGCACCACATACAGAGAGAAAAACAGATAAATAGCATTTATCATTCTCAAATTCCAAGTACCTTTTTTCATTCTTTCAAAAAGATGATTTTCTTGCATTGAGTATAAATTACTTGGACAGGATTCTGAGGTAGCCTTGTTTACAGATAAGTGAAATTTCAGTTTATTTTCGGTGCAGTTACTGCATCTGATCCTGCTTTGACCTGTAAAGAAACCTTTGCTTGTCAGCAGGAAACTGTTAATAAAGGTGGTTCCCTTTGCAGTGAGTTAATTGCTGAATATTCTTTACTCATAGCAACTATTTGCTTTGTGTTGACTAAGGAACCAGATTAGCAAGAATCAGACAGATGTAATTTTTGGAATACATAAGCAAGTCATTTCGAGTTTCTCCAATACATCTATTTTATTAAGTGGTTCTCTATGGATTTAAAATACATTTTTTGCCCTGGACAAGCACAGATAAGAAATACTGCATTGTTCCTCACTAAAAGTTTCTTTTGACATGATAAACAATTGTGAATTAAATGGTCTTTGATTTGCAAATTATAATCTACTTTTCCTTTTGGATATGTGACATGTTTTCAGTAATTACTTGTGATGTTAATGCACGTTTTGTATTACAGGCAGCGAAACTGGAAAAAATGAAGATTCCACCACATGAAATGTTTAAATCAGAACTTGACAAATATTCCATGTTTGATGAAAATGTAAGAGGGGTTTTCCTTCTCCAGTTGTACATACTGAATTGTATATGTTTATAGTGATCTTGTTCCATAACCTCCAAGGTAGTGCCATTAACGTAGTGAAAGGAGGGAAGGAGAGAAGGAAAAGGCGATATATTAATATTAATTTTATTGTGCACTGGGGAATGAGGTCTCTTATCTGTTAGCCATCATTTCAAGAGTATTTTCATTGTATGTTTCCTTTGGCTCCTCCCATTGCAAAGCAAAATATATATTGTGGGTAAGAACACGTACAATGTTTGTTCACAGATTTATTACCCTGGTGCAAGGCAAGGTATCCACTTCTAAGTACAAACTCCCCAACTCTGGCAGAACTGATGATTTTTGGAGTGGTCCTGTGCTTCCTGTTTGATTCTGCCCACTGTTTTGGTCTCTCTCTGCAAAGGCTCTCTGAAGGGGCTATATGGATAACTTTGCTCTTGATTGCTCTCCTTGGGGATAAAAGGTGTTACTTGGAAAACATAAAGCATTGTTTCTTCAGTACTTGATTTGGGACGTTGATCCTGCTTCTGTCTGTCCCCTTCACCTGCACAAATTCAGGCTCTGGGGGCAAGTCAGAATGGAGAGTGTAAATACTAGAAAATACCCCTACAAGCCAAGGAGAATGTCCATAAAAGCTCTGATAATACTTTCTCCATCAAGAACATAAATCTCTTACTGCTTTTGCTCTAAGCCTTGAATTCCATATGCTAGTATGATTAGAAGATTATTTTAACCATCTGTTCAGGAATTAGTCATTATTCTCTTAAAACCATCTAGAAGTTAGTGGTCTAAGCTTCCCTTGTGTAGTACAGGACAGAAAATAAATACACCCTTATGCCCCTTCATTAACTAGGAAGGGAACATGCAGAAATAGTCAAAGTTAGTTGTCAGACTTCTGGGTGACTAAAATTAGCCAAGATACATGCCATCCTGACAGCCTGTCATTATGACATTATCTCCCTATCTTCTTAAAACATGATTCCATAAGGAGCAGAAGAAGTCCAAGAATTTGTCTTAAATATTCTTCTCTTTTTTAAAAATCTTCCAGGGATTTCCAACCCATGACACAGAAGGCAAAGAACTTAGCAAAGGACAAATCAAGAAGTTAAAGAAACTTTATGAAACTCAAGAAAAGCTACACAAGGAGTATCTACAAATGGTTCAGAATGGAAGTGCAAATTGAAAACAACGGGACTTTTTTTTAGAAGGCGAGTGCTGGGTTCCCATTGAAGAAGTGAGCATACACTGCTGCTCAAATTTCTGTTTACACTTTCTATTACGTGCAAAGTAAAATTCCTGTTTACGTGGATTAATAATGTCATCTGGAAAGGCAATAAAAATCCATCATTAAAAAAAGCCAACCTGTAAGAAGTTTCTTCACAACAGTAGCAGGCTGAATGGTTGCCAGGTCTATTTGGGAAGGTGCTGCTCAGTCAGCAAATCCACATAAGGATTCTTGTTCATTATGGCTGTCTGGGCTTTGGTTAATTTGTCCTGCATACTGATCTCTATCTAAGACCCACTGTAGTTTGAATTATGGAATATGTCACAGTCAGCAAAATTTACTGCTAAATGGGAGCTGAGCAATTTGTCCTGCAGCAAGAACAGTATTTTCCAGATGACTTTAGTATCTTTACATAAGCAGGAAAGGTGGGTAGTTCCACTATGATACTTATTTTAGCTGCTGTTATTAAAAACTCTCATAAGTATACCCAGAACATTTTGCATAGTGGAAGCTAACAGTCCCTTTGTTGAAAAAGGGATCATCATCTGTGCTCAACCTGCAGTTGCAGTCAAGTGGGTAAGTACAAGGCAAATGCACCTGCATTGAACAAACAGGTGGGAAAGACATGAAGGGCTGTTGGCAGAGAGCGATGTGTTCTTGGAGCTATCCCTCCAAGGAAACAGAAGCGCTGCCAAAGTACCTGATTACCCAGAGGACTCAGTACCTAATTACCAGTTCAAAACTGTGGGGAATTACCAGAGGGTTTCCAACTGAGATACAGTTTGTGGATTGGTTTGCCATTGGGTAATACAGCTCTACATTGCTCCTGTATTCAGGACTGATGTTTTTAATGTGACAATTTAACCCTGAGTTAATAACCTTTCTGATGTAGTATGGTCACGCTATATCTGCAAGGAGAGTTCTCTGTTGCCCAATAATACATTTCACTGGCAGTAGCTACTAAATGAACCAAAGTTCGTGAAATCCTAAAAAATATCTTGCCTACTTCGCAACTGCATGTAACAGCCAAGTGTCCGATTTGCAGAACTGTATTCATTGAGAATTCTCAAGGTGACTTGCAGAAAGTCATACTGTGACACCTCTGTTCTCTCAGCCCTAAGGTTCATGCTACAATCATTAGGCTATGTTCCTTTTCTTAATTAAGAGTTAAAACATCTTTGCTTTTCCTTTATATTTTTTTATTTATATTCCCTCTTCTGAGGAATGAACATATTTGGAGTAACAGAAAGGTCTAATAGGGTTTTTTTTCTAATTTGTCTGTACTTGCCTTTGAAAACAAACATAGTGTTAAGGTCAGTAAAGCACATGCATCTTGTGTACAGAAAATAAAGTCTGTTGCAAAGTACAAGTTGTATGTGAACTTTGTATAGTGGGGAGAATACAGAGTTTATTCCACAACTGTCTTTTTCAAATGTGGTTTACAGAGCCTTTCCTTTGTCTTACTAATTGAATTCATTTTGCATTCAGTATTTGATTATTCTGATAATTTCTAATCAACTGTATAATGCATGTTTGAACTGCACAATGGTACTTCAAACAGCCAGCCATAGCCATGAGGGCAACTTCTCTATCCTTTATTCTGGGAACAGAAGAGGATCAGTTGCATTTTTACACCATTCTAGATCCCGACTCCCTTCAACAGCAGCTGCTCATTCTTTTCTTCCCTGCCTGCTCCCCCATGATGCATTTGCACTCAGGATATCCACGAAGGGATGGGACATGCCTATGCTGCTTCTGGAGTTGCTACTTGATGTCAGTAATTTGCTTACAGAAATTCTGTCTTGGTGATCTGAGTTAGCATTTACTTGAAGAGAGTTAGTATATAACTGTGGAGAAGATGCTGTTAATCCGTGGCTGTCCTGGACTGTAGTTTATGACACCTCTATGATAACATCCTGGCTTTGGCCCCACACCCTGGTTTTTCTCTTCCTGTTAAGTTTTGGTAGACCTTAAGCCAATTCCATGATTAATCTACTGTATCAATGTAAAAGATTTTTTTTTTTTTTTAATGCCCCTTTTCCTTCCCAAATGCTTCATTTTGTTTCTGGGACAACTCTACTTGCATTGGATCTTGGAAGCATTTCAGACTCAAATTTTCCAAAGGTTATTTTCCGGTCTCTCTGTATGCTTCCCACATGCACACACAGCTTCCTCTCTCCCCCAGTCATTTTTTAAAATTCAGTATGCGTAAAGTCCTGGTGAAGGAAAACTCGGTAGCAAATAAAGGATGCTGCAGCCAGATTTGGATGCACACGGCTCGAGATGACTTTTTCAGTTTGGGTGTGCCAGTTGATCTGTGGGATTACTGAATTGCACAGACAATGCCTATTCCCTGGCAATCCTTCAAGGTGGCACTAATGTGAATTCCTCTGCACTTGCTTAGTGAGAGCGACCTGGCAAGCAAAAAACGGGAATGCAACAGCAATGGTCTGCAGTGTCTTAGTCATCTGTCTCACTCAGCAAGGAAAAGAGAGATGATAGACTTCACAGTGGTTTAATTTTTTCTGTTTGGTTGGTTTTTTTGTTGGTTTGTTTTGGTTTTTTTTTTAAATTGACAAGTATGCATACACATGCTCAGGGAAGCCAGTCTGAAATGTGCTTTTCTAAACATTATGAAAACGAAAATCCCCACAGCAAAACCTTGGGATTTTAAAATATTTTAATTTTCTGGAACAGAGGCCTCACATTGCTCGTACAACATGAAGCTTTTCATTTCCCACCTATCAAAGAATTTATTCAGAGATGGCAAGGGAAGATAAAAGAGTGGTGTTTCTGTTTTTAATTGCACCCTTGGCTGAAGGCCAAACTTGGCAGTGGCAAATTTTGTTTCTGTCTTTTGCTCAGAGAGTGCCTTTCAGCCCTTCTAATGTGAATATTCACATTAACGTCAAATGTGTACTGATCCACTAAAGAGAACAAATTCCTCCCATCACTCAGCTTGTTCAGATACTGGTAGAAAAATCTGAATTGTTCATTCTGAACTTGTTGCCACCGATCTTTTCAAAGACTTTCAACTAATGAGTGCCCGGTTACATTCATGATACTCTTTTGACCTCTTTATCCTAACATTTTTGTTTGCTCTCTGCTGCTGCACAAAGCCACTGATGCAATTTTAAGTCTGCAAATAAACAGTTTGTTGCCACATACAGTCCATAGCTTAAAACGTACAAAAGGAAGTTGAAGGTAAGTTTAAACATTTTCAGGTGGTAGTAGTTGTTGGACCAACTTCAGCTCCCTCTTTAATTACCCAACTTCTACCACACAAATATGGGAAGGAATTTTACTCCTCTCTGTGATTTCACAGGGCAATTTCTACACGTATCACATGCATAGTATTTCATATGTCTCTTGAGACAGATTAATTAAGAAGCACATTAGCTATTTGGTACCAAGACTCTGCTTAGCAATGATCAAAGTTCTTCCTCCTCCTGCAGAAAAAGTCACTGACAGACTAAGCCTTATCTCTCAAATTAGGCTGTGAATGTCTGGCATCTCACTCAGTGAGAGCAGTTTCCATTAATACCCACCCAAGGGCAGAAGACACAGACATTTTAATGCCAGATACAGATCTCAGCCTAAGCTTTCTCTCCAGTGTCAAGTGCATCTGTTTGGCAGCTCCAGCACAATCCTTTCCCTTGGTTTTGGTTCTCCAAGCTCTTGTATGGGAGGCTGGGTGTTTAAATTGAGCCAGGGTGATTCAGCAAATATCCTTTTGCAGCTCTCTGCAGGGCAGCAGCACTTGACAGCAAGATGACTCCACAGATCGTGCTTTATCAACAGTCCTAAAGTCTACCAGCCCACTGTGTGCTACGAGAGGTTAGACAGCAGTCAGCAAAAACCCCTCATTGATCGTGGGAGGTTGAGGCCCTTGGAGGGGGGCACTAAAAATCCAGGGGTGTAAGGTAGTCGAAATGTGTGCTTACTTTGATATACAGGTGCAGAAAGGTGCAGCTCGGTCACCTAGTCAGGCAAAATCTCTCTTACATCTTTGTAGGATACAAAGTTTGGAGTTTGTACTCAACATCTGAGTGAAAGGGGGAAATGGCTTTTAACAAATTGGAGGTAGCAGAAAAAATCTAATAAGAGAACTTGATAGCTATTAACCATCGGCAAGCATAAAACTGCGGAGTAGGAATGTCTACAGATAAATTGTCCTTTCAGAGTTCTTCCTTTGGAGCACTGAGAATCAACAGTAGCCACTTCCATGAATAAAGTTGTCCCAAAATGAAGAATTAATGGATAAATGAGAAGGCTATTAACCTGCTGATGTTAGAAAAAGGGCTGGTTTGGAGAAACAGGGAAAGGGAGCTGGAAGCAAAGGAAAGAAGGGGGAAAAGAACCTTCCAATGAACATGTTCTCTGGCCTGCCAAATCTGCTGGTTTGTGCAACTGGCTACTACATTCCTGCAGTTCTTTAGCTGTTTGAATGCAATTCAAAATTACCTCATTTTTAATTACAGTATTTGGCATCTATTTAATCAAAGATTCCTTAGTTATTCCTGCAACTTAAATTCCTACCATAACCGAATTAATCCAATGTTAATATATTGGCTAGTTGCTAATTAATAAAACACTGGTCTCATTGCTTCCAATTTTTAATTTTGTCTGTGAAAGGACTGTGATGATAAACACTAGTCATTAATTACTGAAATCCAAGCAGCAGACCTGGAGAAAGCATTTTTTTAGAACAAGGGAATCCCCTGACAGGAGAAAGGGTTAGAGGTTTTTCCTGTTGAGTGAAAGATGACTGAAACTCTTCTGTGGCTCCCGGTGCTTGAAGTTAACACTGTTCCCAACACCAGCGCTGCACAGCATCTGCTGCCTGCAGACGCCCGTGCACACGGAGCCTGGGCTGGCCAGCAGGGTTTTTTATTGGCTTTCTTTAGCGGGAATTGTGTCGGAGCAGAAGGTGGGCACTGCTGGGTCCTTCTTTGCTGCTGGAGGAGCCACAAATGGAGGAGCCGTAAAGCAGCAGCACATTTCAGAAGCCGGGCACCGGGCACCTCGCGAACTGCACTTCCCAGCACGGATAATCCGAATGACAAACTGGAATCACCGGGACACGGTGGGATAGCTCACGTGACGGGGAATATTTTCAGGGATGGGTATGTACTCTTTAGGACAGGTCAGAGAGGCGAGGTGCTGGAGTTGCTCTTTACGTGAGACGGCAACGAGAGTGTATCGAGCTCTGCCCAGGGGTAGAGGCACGAGTTGAGCGTTTATGGCTGAGAATTAAGGGCTCATACGGTGACGCTGTTGTGGGTGTTCGCTGCCGCCCCATCAGGAGGAGGGAATCGATGAGGCTTTCCATGGGCAGGTGGAAATAACCTCGCAGTCTCAGGCTCTGGTTCTCCTGGGGGAACACTTCAACCACGCTGATTTTTGTTGGAGGGACCGCAAGGGCCGGCACACACAGCCCGGGAAGATCCCGCAGGTTCTCGAGGATAAATTCCCCTCTGGAAGCGCCGCCAGAGCCGGGAGCGCGAGGGGTGTCGCTGTCACTTTAAGGGCGCGGGCGCGCACCGCCCCCACCTCGCGCTGCCCCGCCCCGCATCACGCGCTCGCCCCGCGCGCCGGCAGGCCCGCGCGCCCTCCCCCCCCGCCACGCGCTCCCATTGGCCGAGCGGCGCGAGCCCGCACAGTCAACATGGCCCGCGTGCGGCGTGGCGACCGCGGCGTCGCCGGGGCCAATAGGCGGCGCGTTTGCTGAGGGAGGCGCCCATGCCGCGACCAATGGGACGCGGCGTTGCTGGCGGCGGCGCTGCCCGAGCGAGGAGGCTGCGAGGGGCGCGGGCGCTGCGGCCTCTGCGGCGCGGAGCGGAGGGGCAGGTGAGGGACGGCGGCCCCGGCCCCGCCACCGCGGCCCGGGCACTGCGCACGGCCCGGGCCGGACACCGCCCTGCTGGGCTGCGCCGGCCCTCAGGGCCCGCTCCGCGCGGAGCCGCCCGGCGAGGGGAGGGGGAAGCCGGCCTGGCCGGACCGGGCCTGGTCGAGCACCATTTTATGGACCGTTCGAGGAGCTCGGGCCGAGCGAGGGGCGGCCCGCGCTGCCCCGAGCCTGGCGGAGGGGAAAGCAGCGGTTCCGGCCGCATGTATGGCCGCGCTGGGCTGGCGGCGCGCCCGCCCTGTCCCCGCCCTCCCGGCAGAGCGGGGGAGGAGGAGGGCGGCTGTTGGTGGTGAGCGGTGTCCCCGGCGCTCGTACGCCGCGCTGCTCGGGTTGGGTCAGGCCCTCGGCCGCTCGGCTGGGCCGTGGTGCCTTCGTTTGACCTCAGCCACGGTCCTGTGCCCCAGCAGCATGGTGGGGGGTTTTGAGAGGGCTCGCGTTTTCATTTCGAGTTCCCTGTCTCCCAAGTGAGGGCCTGTTTAAAATTTTCGCTGCCGCTACGATTGTTTACTACGCGTAATACCAGCGCTGGTAGGGTTTGCCAGACTCCTCCGTTCCTGTAACATCTGCTCACGGTGCTTCGAAATACACAGTCAGAGAAGAGAGGGTGTGAGTTACAGATGAAACCAGAATCACGAGGCAAATTTTATAAAGTCATTTCTAAACAAAATAGCGTTCCCTCAAGAAAGCATCTGAGGGGGGCCCAGGTATTGCTGATGTCCGGGGCTTGTGGAACAGGTTAATGAGCTCCTTCCTTTCAGCTGTTTTTTTCACGATCCCTTCGAGTTTTCCTTCCTGAAAATATCAGACTCTTGTGTTTTTTGTTTCCCACGGGGTTACATCCCAGCGGCTCTAACGTGGAAGTCACAACTTTCCCTTCTGATTTGTTTTAGTTACGAAAAACAGAAACAGCCGTGGGCAGGAGCCTTCCTGTGAGTGCAGGAGCCCTTCGGTTTCCTGCTTTGTGTTTCAGTTGTGTTCAGGAGGTTTTTTATAACAAGTCATAGGCTTTCTTGGCAGAGAAGATTTATTTTTCGTACACTTATTTACGAGTACATCTTGCCAATGTACAGACTTTTTCTTTAAATTTGTGTCCTTTAGGATATTACTTGTCCTTGTAATGGCCTTTTCCTGTCCTAGTGTGCATCGAGTTTAGGGTTTCCTGCTGGTTTTAGTGACTGATGGAGGGTGATGTTTGTGCCAGGCCAGTTGCAGCAGCCTGTACTTTGTGGGACAAGGGATTGTTCTGGTCCCCTCTCTCCCCAGAGCTTCATGTCTGCAGGAGTCATTTGAAAACAGCAACAACATGCTAATTGGCCTCTTATCGGTGGTGGTGGCAGCGATAACAGTGATGCCTTCCACTGTTATTTCCTCGGGGTTCTGATGGCTTTTTCATGTCTTCACTGGCTGTAAACTGAGCTCACTTGCTTGGAAAACAGTGAAGGTGATGAAGACTCAGTGCTTTGGTACTGCACTTTTTCAGCCAGGTGTGCACCTAACTTTGTCTGTCTTTCCCCTCCTCTGCTATCAGCAGCTTGTACTGAACTGATTTGTTGATGACTCTGTTGCAGTGAAGTCATTACGAGGCAGTTGGGATGAAAGTGAGAATCATAAGCTGTTTTCTAAGAAAGCTTCTTCTGATTATTGATTGATATACTTCTTTTTACTTTCCAGTTGCCAAAAGCACAACTCTAGGGAGTGAAACAAGACTTAAAGTATGTATTTGCACCAGGGAATGGTGTATTTTTTTTTCTTTTTTTTTGATTGTTGTTGTTTCTTGTTACTTGGGTGAATGGCTTTTGTTAGAACGTGCCCAATTCATGCCTGTTCTAGTGGAGATTAATTCAACTGCTGTTTTAACATTATTCAAGCTATGGGCAACTTTATTCCATGTTTTCCAAATGCAAATTAGGATCTTACCTTCCCTCAGCTGATCTGAGAAATAGTTCCTTGCAGCAAATACAGCACATACAGTGCAGCAGAGGAATGTGCTTTTCCATTAGCTCTGTCACTGGGTATAGGTTGGAAGCAACAAGTGTTTGAGCATAATTTTTAAGTAACACAAGTCTGCATTTTTAGTTGCTTACTGTAGCCTCTTCTAATAGTGACTGGGATCATGTAACTTGTTGGCTGAACTCTGATGTTAGGTCAATTTGCTCTGTCTTACCTTTTTAATTGTGTCCTTTTTTCCCCTGCCTTCTATTTGCTATAAAAGCCTCATTTATACTCCTTTATTTCTTCAGCTGTAAGATAGTAAAAATCTTCTGTTTTGCCCTAGCAGGTCGTTGGTGGCAAGGCCACTTTGTTTTGTTATGTTCAAGGCAAGAGGAAGTGTTTGCAAATAAATCTGCCTGAGCTTGTGAAACACCTACTCTGCCAGGAGCCCCTTTTGTTTGTTCCTAGGCTTGCCCTATCCGGTGGGCTCATGGCTTGTTTGGTAGATATTAAACAACTTCCTGTGGAATAATCTGAAGTGTGCTCCTAGTACTTTCGTAAATGAACAAAGCCTTTCAGCTCTATTTAAAGTGGTTGTGAAAATGTTGCTTTTCCAGCTTAGAGCAGGATTCAGCATTTTCCAGATGGGAGAGTGCGTGCAGTCTCTGGGCTGCTGCTCAAGTTGGCATTAGCACTTGGGTTCTTCTTTGGTAGCCCTGTATTGGAAGCTGGGCCTAATCAGCCTGCATGGCCTTTATAGAATCTAAGAAATCAAATCTCTCAACTCTCACAAGTGATTGAAGCTCCTTTTTGTTCTGAACTTGACTTGCAAACTAAAATCTGCTTTCTTGAAAGCTTGGTAGTGGAAAATGTCACCTATGCTTCTGTGTGATAGGATGTGATTGCTTGAATTTGTGTTCAGCTGTTTAGAATGGGGGTAAAGAAAGTAAAAAAACAGTGTTACTAAAATAGATGTGCAGATTTGGGTATTTCACCCCAGTAAAGAAAGAACAGCAAAATAAGTAAGACAATCTGTCTCCCTCTGGTTTCTCAGGAAAGCTAATTTAGATGTTGGGGGCTGGGGTAGCTGTGCTAAACTTGGTTCCAGTCATTGCTAATACCAAGATTTTAATTTCCCATCTTTCTTCTTCATTTTCTCATACCTGATAAATTCAAGGCAAATTTTTATGTTGGGGATTGTGCCCTCATGACTACTGTCAAAACCCCTTCTCTTGGTAAATAATTTTCCCTTCAGTGTTTTTTTTAATCTAGTAGCAGGCTCACTGTAGAGCAGCAGAAGCAGCTATTCATGAAAACAGCCCTGATTAGACAGACAAGTGAAGCATATTTTTCTGCCTGGGTGACGGAAGAAAAAAGTCATTTGGAAGTTGTTGTAATTAATTCATTTGAACTTTCATTGTTTTCAACTCTGGTATGCCACTGTAGTATAGGCAGAGATTAAAAATTCATTATTTACTGTGATACTGTCAAAGAATTACAAAATAATATGTCTTCTTCTTTGGCTTATTTTTGTTTAATAGAACGCAGAGCTAATCTAGGAAACTGTGGCACTTGTCTTCAGGCTGAAGACACATGATAGGGTAGAAATATATTAGTATCTGGAGAATTTAAGAGAAAAAGTAAGTTTTAGGGGGGTTAAACCACCTAACAAACTGTTTATGAACTGATCAAGTTCCAGTTTGAATTGAGTACTGTGGTAGCTATATACTGTAAGGAATTATGCATGATGAATTTCTTAGCAAAACCAGCAGCTGTTAATTTGTGTTGAGGTTTTATACAATGAGCTGTTCTATTTTCATCATCTGTTGAGGTAAACAAATTGCTTTTAAAGTATTTTTAAATGCTGTTTTTCAACTTGCAGGTGGATACAGGCACACAGATGGCAGATAACAGGTATGTTGGACTGTTTTCTTGAAGTTAAATCAAGGTAGTCAGAGCCAACAGTATATCTGGTCTTCTGCAGGAGAGTTGTTTGTTTTTTTTCAACCTGTGAAGAGTGGATTACCAAACTTGGATAAGAATGACATGGTAATATTTTCTCTAACTAGGCTGTTTTTACTTACAGCTAGGACAAAGTGCTCATTTGATACAGGAGAAGCTGAGATTGTAGTGTCTCAGATACAGAATTAGTCTTCTCTTGGATTAACGTTTGCCTTGATTAAGTTTTCAGTGTTCGTATTTAAGTGCCCTAAAGAACTGAAGAGAACACGGATGCTCAGTGTTTCTCTAATCTGTGTAATTTAAGTGTGCAAAAGTCACTATTTTATTTTCTAGTTTACAGAGTAATTTTTGAACAAATAACCATCTTATGGAACAGCTGCAAATCCATATGTGCTGCTGGTGTTTTGAGGCTTGCAGTGCACCAGAGTAAGCTGGATAAGCTGGTCTGTCCAGTATCTAATAATACCCCTTTGCATATGTGATACCTCTTCTCATTTTGTGTCTGACTTAGGGTTAATTTCAGCAATATCCAGCCTGCATTTTGTGACCTATGCACTGGCAGGGAGCACAGGAAGTGTGATGGAAGACACTGCGGCAGGGAGCTGGGCAGGACAGGGACTTCTCTTTTAGAGTAGAAGTGAATGTTTTTACTAGAAAACAAAACAGCCTGTTACGGAAGTTTGAAACGGAGCTTTTATCTCTTGTTTATCTTCCTTTCTTACATGTATCCTTTCTCGTGTTTTTCTTCATCACTTACACTGAAAGTGTCATGTGTTTTCATTTGTGAGTAATAACATTTTTCTGTGTGGAGTGACCCAGTCCAGATGAATGACCAACCATTCACTTAATGAGATGACTTTGTCTGTGAAAGGTTTTTGCTTTGGGGTTTTATTTTGTTTTGAGGTTGGTTGATTTTTTTTCTTTCTTTACCTTTCCTTGCTCTGCCTTTGTATCCTATTCATGTTAGGAGATCTGGTTTTATATCCAAACTTTTTAAGTTTTCACAAGTTTTAGGCATAAATATGTATCTTTTATTGGCATACTTGTTTATAAAACATGTCCTGTAGTAAAATGAAAATTCAGAGTAACTTGTTCTTAAATATTAACATTTTTGTAACGTGGTGCCTTTTTAATATGTTACATTTTGAATTCTTTTAGTAAAACAGAAGATACTGCTTCAGATTCTCTGGAGGCTGCTAAAAATGCAACCAACAAAAAAGGTAAGAAGTACATAGTAATAGGTAACATTACAGAAGTGGGATAAACCTACTGCCTTATGTATTGAAGCTTCTTTATCTACAATTCCAAAGCTTTTGCAGTCAAAACAAGAGATGCGTTTGCAGAGCAATGGTTTCTAGGCTAACTGTTCACTTTCTGGTATTTTCCATGTTCATTGCAGCCAAAAGCAGAATAATGGCTGTATTTTTGTAACAGTGAAGGTATTTTTGTATATGTTGTGACTAGGAATAGGCTTTACTATTCACAAAATAACCCACCAGACACTTGCAATAAGGCCTGTGTAGACAAGCTTGTAACAACATGTAATCGTTATCAGCATAATTATTAAAATGAGCAGTATCTGTGCTTGTTCTTTACTGTCTTTTTTTTTGTTGGAAAATGCATCTTTGTAATGTGTCCTCTTGGAAGTCTTTATTCTGCATTTGGAAGATCTACGGATAACTGCTGATCAAATTAATACTTTAGCGTGCAAAAAACCTACAGTTCCACTATCACTCTGAGTATTCAAATTGTGTAAGAAGAAGCAACACACAAACCAAATCTGTGTGCTATGCAGTTTATTGGGTTTTTTAATGTCTGGGGGGGGAAAAAGCAGTGAGAAAGAACGGAAGGGTGTGAAAAACAAATGTCTTCCCACCATGACAACCTGTCTGGTTATTAGTAAGGGTTTTTAACTCCTAACCCAGAAGCATTTTATATCTGACCTCCTGTAAAAAGACTCTTACAGATTATAAAATTACCTTTATTTAAAAAAATTAGTAGTTGTTGAGGTCATAGCGTTTATGCTTCTTTATTGTACAGTACACAAAGTAGTTGTCAGGTTTTTTTTCACGAGCCAGACTAACTGGAAAACAAATATCTTGGAAGTATAATTCAGTGGTTCTCCTCTTGCAAATTGATACATGGCTTATAAGATACATCTGATGTAGAAGGAGAATAAACTCGTGTTTTGCACTTTCTTACATAAGGGGAAAAGAGGAAATTAGTTTATGTTATCAGTAAACTACTTGCTTGTAAATGCAGCTGATAGATTTGCAAAGAGAAAGATGTGTTTTCTATCATTATTCAATATATTTATATTTCTGAAATCTGGTCCTGAAGTAATTTTTTTGTGTTATTAGTTAACTGTAATAGTGTTATTTGAGACCTGAAAATAGAGAATATTTTTACTGTGACTGCTGTAAGACACGTGAATGACAAAAGCAAAAAGGATGACAAAAGCACTATAAATAAACGCAGATTTGTTTAAAAGTGGTTTTCTGTCTTCTTAGAAAAACTAGCAGACCAAGTGATGCAAAATCCACAGGCCTTGGCAGCTCTACAGGAACGTCTTGACAACACAGCACTTACTCCTTCAAGTTACATTGACACGTAAGTAGCGGGCATAGTAAAATTCTTGGAAGACTGAAAGCATAATAGATTGTTATTACTGAATAATTGAGGTGGGAAATTAGAACCAATGGTTCACTAAGGAAAATGGTTGACTTAAACCATGATTCATAATGGCCTGCTTCAGGAAGGAAGAGTCAAGTTTTAGTTTGCTTACGCAAAATGGCAAACACAATTTTGTCAGGTTCAGTGTTTTCCTTGGCTGTTATTGTTTTGGATAGAAATAACTCCGCTGCCCTCCATTGTTTCCTCCTGTGACCCTTATTCTGGCAGGGCATGTGCTGCACTGACTGACAGTATCTGTAGGAATGCTGTTCAGGATGTAATGGAAAGCTTAGGATCTGTAAATCTCTAGTTTGAAGCTTAGTTTTGTATTAACTGTAAAGTAGATTTAAATATTGCCTTTAGTAAATATTTGTCTTTATTTCTTGACTGAGAATAGCTGGTTGTAGATCTCTTTTAAAAAAAATATGTTTTCTATAAAGAGTTCTTTTTACATGACTGTATCTAAATGTTTAATAACCTAAAGTACAGATGGGCAATGTGCTTTTTAAGTATGACCCGTGAATCAAAACTTTCCCCTGTAGAGTGCACAGTTCTTATTTTTCATAGATGGATCAACACAGATCTAGTCTCAAAGTTTAGGTGTAAACAAAGGTATTAATTTCAGATCTCTGAACTACACGGGGAGGGTGGTGGCCCCAGGGAATCGAACAGAAGATAACACCTTTGAGAACAACTTGGGTAGGAGAGGATTCTTTCAACTTTTTGAAATAGGTTTTGAAGAAATGTGTATTTGACATGAACTTTTTATTTAAAAATTGCAAGTAGTTAAAAGCAGCCTATTTCACAGTGATACAATAAATAAATGCTGAGGCAACTAACTTTAACCTTAAATAATTGTTTGATTTTTAGTTTTCCAAAAGCAGTGATAAGAAGAATTGATGCCTTGAAAAAACTCCAGGTGAAATGTGCCCATATAGAAGCTAAGTTCTATGAAGAAGTACATGATTTAGAGAGAAAATATGCAGCACTCTATCAACCCCTTTTTGATAAGGTGAGAAAACTATGTATATACTTTTTATTTCCTTGTTCCTGTCAGTTCTGGTTGAGTATGTATAATTATACATCTTCAACTACATTCTTCGTTTTTCTAACACAGAGAAGAGAGTTTATTAATGGAGAAGCTGAACCCACAGATGCAGAGGCAGAATGGCATGGTGAAAATGAGGAAGAAGAAAAACTGGCTGTGAGTACAAGCTGAGCGATGAACTACTGGTTTATCGGATTGTCAGAGTTAGTTCCTGTTCTTTCCATTGAGAGACTTTTTATCAGTAATATGTTCCTGTGATGAATACACTGTTATGTCCAGTGAAAGCTTCCAAGCTTTTAGTTTAGCCTTTTTTCAAATTTGTAACCTGAGTGAATTGAAAAGTTACCTTTGTTGGCACTGTTCGTAACCTGTTAACAGCATCTTCTGCTAATGGGTTCCATTCCAGTGCTACATTGATACCCCAAGGTAATAAAAGGCTGGTTGTTTGTCTGCCTGTCCCTGTTATTTTGGGGGACATAATTAGCTTTCATTTTCATAAATACAGATTAGACACATGTCACAGAGTCATAAAATGGAATTGGGCCTAATAAAATATGTGCTCCCTAAAATATGTTGACTCCTACTTGTCTCTTGAGTAGGAGCTATCTAGATATAGGAGGGATAATATAGTCTGTAAGCTACCTGTTACTTTCCTGCCATCATTTTTGAAGATGCATGCTCATGGCTGGCTTTTTCTCAGAGAAATGACCTACTTAGAAAGTTGTGTTTGCTATTCTGTCGGGTTTCTTTGCCTTTTTTTTCCTTGGCCTGATTTCATTTAGTTTTCTTTGGGTGCTGTTCTGTATACAAAGCATATTGTTCTCTTTTGTTTTTACCGATCCACTGAGATTTAGCATGACACACACAGTGCTCCTTGTGCATAAGCAAAAAAACGTTTGTTTGGCTTTGTGTAAATACAGCATTGACAGGCCATATTCCACACAACTAGAAAATCAAACATGTCTAGATGGGAAGTAAACTGCAGCTTTGTGTTCGTGACCAGTGACGGCCCAAGTAGCTGCTGTTAAGAAGATCTTACATAACTGCTGCTATCTAGTGGTGTAAAAGGAAAGGTGCAATACAGCTAATTCAGACTGCGCATTTCCTGCAATTTTTTTGTGATGGAGAAATGTCTTAGTCATGTGTAGGGACTTGTATATCACAAATCAATAACTTGAGACAGATTATTAAATTTTATTTAATAATAATTTAAAGTAACCATAAAAACCAACTTTACCAAGTATTTTTCAAAATGGGGAAGCTAAACCAGTATTTCAGAGGGCAGAGTTAAATTTTAAATTTTTAGATGAAACACTGTAAATGGCACCTGAAGCTACAGAAAGTAGATTCATAGAAAAATAGAAATATTTTTTCTATTTGTAGAAGGATAGAAACATGTTTTAATTATTTTTCTTTGTCAAGTCAGTGAAGCTGTTACTTGGTCTATTTAGTCATCATATAGAAGAGTTTCAAATGAGAGGAAAGTAAATCTGAATTAAAGGTATACATGTTGTGTAAGTAAACCTTGTATTCATTGACGAGAAAAAAACTGTACATTTCAA